>NW_026881743.1:0-36564 GCF_032173495.1 Musca vetustissima
CGTGTCTGCGTGTGTGTGATGTATATGAAACAGCAATCCACGGAAAATAAACGTTGGCACAGGGAATACCAAGGATAAAGACATCCGTCTAACGACGAATATCATCAACAACAAAACTCTATTGTTTTTATTTGGTGTTGTTGTTGATTTGTTTTTTGTGTTTTCCTTTGGAAGTTGTATTGTTTATTTCGGACGAAACTGCAGTTTTTTTATTATTCAGCAGCGTGTCTCTTTCGGCTTCTTTGGCTTAAAACTGTGCTGCTCGAAGAGAAAACATTTGTCAGAATTTGGTGAAAATAGAACGATTGCAAAAAAAAAAAAAACAAAAACAAGGATTGAGTTTGAAATGAATGAAAGTTGGAGTTTCAGGATGAATAATGCAACTGAAGCAATAAAAAAAAACAAATGCAAGAGGCAATGAAAAACGGTTATCGTGGCGAGGATCTACTAGGTGGTACACTACTTCGGCCTTAAAGGCCACAGAAAATGATTTTTTTTTTCGCTGACGGAAACTGTCAGCCTTTATGGAAAATGAGATTATTCCTCAAGGATTTTGGGAAAGGATTCATGGATTCAAATCTGCGTTCAGTCATTACCACTTTATTCCCTAAAGGGGATATCTGAAATGCGAGAAGATTAAATAAATAAACGTAAAAGCAATCGGAACAGAACTGTGAAGCAAAAATTATTTTGAGTTTTTGCTCTTATAGAGGAAGTGTTCAAAAGTCGTAAATTCATAAAATATTGACCATTTGTGAGAGAGATTCCGTGAAAGAGTGGACCACTGTCCCATATTCGGATTTGATCTAGGTTTTGTATATTTGGTTCAAATCGGCCATTCCTTTTGCCTGATATCAGATTTATAAATATTGACCCTTTGTGGGGGAGGTACCAGAAGTCGATGAATGGGTACCATCTACGGACTTTATCTAGGTTTGGTGAAGAGAATAGGCTGTGCAATGTTTGGTTCATATGGGGCTTTCCATTCACTTAATATTGGAGTTATAAATATTGAACATTTTGACTCTTTGTAGGCGAGGTACTAGAAGGAGTGGACCAATTGGTCACTTCTTCGGACTTGATCTAAGCTCGGTAGAGATAATAAGTTGTGTAAAGATTGGTACAAACCAGACATTCCTTTCGCCTGATATTGGATTTATAAATATTGGAAATTTTTGACCATTTGCGGGGAAGATTCCTGACAACGGCACGAGGTTGATTGACTTCGCGGAAGCAAAAAACATGGTAGTTAGCAGCACCAGGGTTTCTCCTCATCAAGCAACGATAAATCAAATTGATCATGTCGTGATAGGCAGTCATCCAGTGTATTAGACTTTCGATCGATCCGAGGAGCGAATATAGAACATTTTGAATCTTTGTAGGCGAGGTACTAGAAGGAGTGGACAAATTGCTCTCTTCTTCGGACTTGATCTAAGCTCGGTAGAGATAATAAATTCTGTAAAGTTTGGTACAAATCAGACTTTCCTTTCGCCTGATATTGGATTTATACATATTGAAAATTTTTGACCATTTGTGGGGGAGGTTCCCGACAACGGCACGAGGTTGATTGACTTTGCGGCAGCAAAAACATGGTAGTTAGCAGCACCAGATTCAAGCACCAGGATTTCTCCTCATCAAACAAAGAGGAATCAAACTGCTCATGTTGTGATAGGCATTCATCTAGTATATTAGACGTTTGATCGATCAGAGGAGCGAATATAGATTCGGACTACTACCTTGTAGCAGCCAAGGTTCGCACTCGTCTTAATGTTGCAGCAAAGGTGCGATCTAGTATAACACGGAAACTCGATGTTGAAAAGCTGCAAACACAACAGGTAGCGGAAGCCTACTCCGCTCAACTAACCCACCTGCTTGACCAAAGCACTTCTTGTCCACTCCCTATAAACTGCAGCAAAAGTAACGCTTGGGTACCAAAAGCCAATGGTACGGCAGGGAGTTCCGTAATGCTACTGAAGTGAATAACGCAACGTATGGGCAACCCTGCAGACAGTAGAAACACGTAATGCGATGACGAATTGTCGGGGGAAAATGAGGAGAAACGTGTTTTCAGAAAAAAAACAGAAAGAACAAGAAAACCGCGAGCGTGAGTAAATCGATGTACAGGAGTAAGAATGAAGTCCGGAAGTTTTTCTAACGAGTAAAAAACCAAACCGAAGGTTTTGGTGCAGGCACATCCTCCTGTAGAGATGAAGAAGGAAACCTGGAGACAGATACAGACAGCATGTTGAGGATCTGTAAGGAGAATTTTGAAAAGCTTCTGGCATCAAATAGTGGTGGTAAAGAAGAAGATATCCCAGAACCAATAAGAGATTACGGTATAGCCAGGATGTGGCCATAAAAGCAAATCGGCTCAAGAACAATAATGCAGCTGGAGACGATGGATTACCAGCCGAACTATTCAAGACTGGTGGTCAGATGCTGGTAAGGAGCATTAACCAGCTGTTTAGTACAATTTGGCCAGAGGAATGCATGTCCAATGATTGGAACCTCAGCATACTGTATCTCGTGCACAAACAGGAGACAAGACGATATGTGCCAACTATAGAGGAATAAGTCTCCTTCGCACATATGCTATCCAGTACTGTGTCAACGACTGAAGCCAATGGTCAATGACATTATTGGACCATACCAATGCAGCTTCAGACCTGGCAAATCCACCAGATTTTCACTCTGCGCCAAATCCTGCAAAAGACCCACGAAAAACACAACGACACATACCACCTATTCGTCGACTATAAAGCCGCATTCGACCGCCCTATCCGTTCAGAGGTGTTTAAAGTCATGTCTACGTTCGGCATTCCTGCAAAATTAATACGGCTATGCTGGATAACTTTAACTCGCACAAGGTCAGCAGTTAAAGTCGGAAAGGACCTATCGGAGCCCTTCAATATCGACCGAGGATTCATACAAGGTGACAGTTTGTCGTGTGATCTTTTTAACATCCTGCTGGAAAAGGTCATACGAGATGCAAAGTTGAACAGAAATGGCACTCTGTACCCCAAACATGTTACATGTTACTCGCCTACGCCTATGACATCGATATAATGGGTCGAACATTGCGAACGGTAACAGTCACCTTTGAATAAATTGAAAAGTTGTCTGCCAAAGTGGGTCTGGCAGTAAACGGCGAGATTACCATGCTGATAATATCAACGCGCACGTCGTCCAGTAGACTCGGACCAACTGTGGGACTTGAGAACTACAGCTTCGAGGTAGTTAAAGAGTTTATATACCTTTCGTACCGCCATAAATAAAACGAATTACATCAGTTTTCAAATTCGGAGAAGGATTGTGATGTCCAAACAGAGTAAGCAATTCAGAAACAAGGACACCTTCCGCCAGACCAAATTCAAATTTTACAAGACGCTGATACTATCCGTACTATTATATGGATCCGAAGCATGGGTACTTGCGCAAGCAGATGAGGCAGCTTTTGGGAAATATCCGAAATATCTACGTGCTGATCTGCGTCGACGGTGAATATCGGCGTCGAATGAACCACGAGCTTTACAATTTATACGCGGACATCGACATAGTCATTCGTATTGAGTTGCAGCGACTACGGCGGCTGGGCCATGTTGTGCGAAAGAATGAGAATGCCTCAGCTAAAAAGGCATATAAAAGCGAGCCTACTGATGGTTCCCGTAGAAGGGGAAGGTTACGAATTAGATGGAAAGACCAAGTATAAAACCACATCTTGGAAGGTGGTCTTTAAAATTGGAGGAGATGCGCACAAGACCGACGAGGTTAGAAATCTTTTTTAAGCTCGGCTTATAGAACAACCGTTCTGTAACAAGCCAGCTAAGTAATATATATCATAGTGGGGCAATTCTTATTATAGAGTTGTTTGGTTTGTTTGGTTTGAAATGGTTCTCAATGGCTAGAAAACAAAAAAACAAAAAAAGTATTGGTCCATGTTATGAGGCAGACACCTTTTTTAGTTGAAGATGGTCAACATTTTTCCAAAAAATAGATTTACAATATCCGTTTTGAGATAAATTTTACATAAGAAGCCTGAAGGATAAATTCGTCATAGATCAGCTTTAAACTTATGGCACGATTATTTTTTTGATCTCTGTGGGTGTCTTTTTATACCCTTCACCACACTGTGGTACAGGGTATTATGTCTTTGTGCATATGTTTGTAACAGGCAAAAATAATCGAGATAGACCCATGGTTCCGTTTGAGAATATGTCCGTCCGTCTGTCCGTTCGTCCGTCCATGTATTTTTGTTAACAAAGTAAGGTCGCATTTATGATCCGATTTGAATGAAATTTGGCACAGGTCACGTAATTGGCCCAAGGACGAACCCTATTGAAATTGGAGAAAATCGGTCCACGTTTAGGTACTTTGAGTTCTTATTTTTTGATCGCATTTTTCGACCGAATTCGCTGAAATTTGGTACTTTGAGTTTTTATTGGGTAGCAAATCTCCCTACCAAAAATTATGAATAAAGGTCAATTTTTTCGGATAGCCCCATATAACGGTACCCGCAATTTTCGGGTTCTTGGGATCGTTTTATAACTGAATTCTCTGAAATTTTGTACATTGGGTTCTTATTGGGTACCAAATTACTCCACTAAAAATTATAAATATAGGACCAGTTTTTCTGGTAGTCCCCATATAACGGTACCCCCAAATTGTTGGTATTTTGGGCGTTCTGGTCGTATTTTTCGACCCAATTGACAGTAATTTAGTACGTCGAGTTCTAATTAGGTAGCAAGCAAATCTCTAAATTATAAATATAGGTCAATTTTTCGGGTAGCCCACATATAAGGGTACCCCCAATTTTCGGTATTTTGGGGTTCTTGGACCAAACAGCAGGGTATTATGTATTTGTGCATATGTTTGTAACAGGCAAAAGGAAACGAGATAGGCACATGGTTCCTTCTGAGAATATGCATAGAATCACTTTTTAAGTCGATTATTGCATGTCCGTCTGTCCGTCCATGTATTTTTGTTAACAAAGTACAGGTCGCATTTGTGATCCAATTTGGATAAAATTTGGCACAGTTCAGTTATATGGCCCAAGGATGAACTCTATTGAAATTAGGAAAAATTGGTTAAGATTTAGATATAGCTCTCGTATATATATTTTCGTCCGATTTTATGTAAATGGTACACCAAAGTCCCTATATAATCTTCGATTTGCACGACATTTGGCATAGGATTCTGAATTAAGCCTAGAACGACGTGTGTTAAATTTCGTGAAAATCGGTACAGATTTATATATAACTCCCATATATATTTTCGCCCGATTTTATGTAAATGGTGCACCAAAGTCCCTATATAACCTTCGATTTGCACGAGATTTGGATTTATAAGTAAATGAAGAACTCAAAATGTGGCCGAACATGTGACAAGTTTCGATGAAATCGGCATAGATTTCGATATTTTGCTTTTAATTTATTTACATAATTCATTGTTCCATTGTAAGAAGCAACTCTATATCTGACCGAAATTTAGTATAGGTTGCAGAATGACATGTTTAATTGCATGTTAATGGTCCTTAAAAAAATGCGACGTCTGCTAGGATCCCATCTATTGAATATACCAAAGTGGTGAAGGGTATCATATAGTCGGCTCCGTCCGACTTTACTACTTTCTTTACTGGTTTCTTTTTCGTTCTTATTTTTTGTCGGGAATATATTTCTTGAATAGAGTCCTTAATCCTAGCTTAATCATCCAGGGATATAAGTTCATCCCTATCCCTATGTGAAACTAGACCCACATGGAATGAATTATCTGACCAACAGTCATCAAGATGGAGTTAAAAATTAGTTTGGAGTTCCATTGGTGGAATATGACTCAATTGTGAACCTAAAGTACGTTCAATGCGGACTTATGGACCCCCTTACTGTTCATTCAAATCAAACCCAAGAAATTGAACCAATTTCACTGATATTCCGGTCACTATCCCCACAAAAACCAATGACTATTTATAATGGTGTAGGGTATATAATTCGCACATATTCCTTCAAATAAGTTTAAGTGTATGTGTTCGTTATGTTATGTTCTCCATTCAAAAAAAAAAAAAAAAAAAAACTATTAATGCTACACACAAAAATATTTATAAATGTTACTGCTCCCAAAACAATAAAGAGTTTTGAAAGACATCTGTATTGCATAAAGTTTAGACACGACGACTGCGACATCTTTGCTCCATTGTTTTGTTTGGAGCATGAGACAAAAACCGAACAACAACAACAACAGCAATAATAATAACAGAACACAAGTATATTAAACAGGAGTAGCAGAAACAATTTATATGCACTTTCACAAGACTAAACCAAAACAATAGCAATGGGATCAACAACAACAACAACGACGACGACGAACATCTCTCTTCGACGCTCTATTATAAAAGTTTTATTAAGCATCACAAAATTTCAAATAAAAGATTTATGTTTCAGTAGTGGCTGCAGTTGTTGTTGCTGTCGTTGCGTTGAATGCTAAAATATGTTATTGTTTTGTCTTCTTTAACCCCACAAAAACTGTCAAAGAAGAAAACAAAAAAAAAAAAAAAACAAAAATTGGAACAATTTCCGCACAGAGGAAACCTAAATGATACGATGCTATGTCATCATATGGCTTCGTGGCAAACAACAACAAAACATTTTTGTGAACTTTAATTAAAATTTAAGTGAAGTTTAACAGCAAGCCAGCCATAAAGTTAAAGTGAAAATTGTCGATGCCAATATTATTCCGAAAGAGGATATATGGAACAGTTGAAAAAAGGGCATTTCAATTATTGAAGATAATAGAAAAAGGTCGTATGCTATAAAATATTCAAAATGATTCGGGTGTTTTATATGCGGACTTACTTACTTACTTAGCTGGCTTGTGGTAGAACTTAATACGTCTAAGCTGGTACAACTTATGGTTCATTCGACGGCGATATTCACCTTCAACGCAGATCGGCCCATAGATCTTTCGGAGAAATTTCCTCTCAAACATTCCAAGAGCTGTCTCATCTGTTTGCGTATGTACCCATGCCTCAAATCCGTATAACAGCAGGGTTAGTATCAGCGTCTTGTAGAGTGTGAGTTTATCTGAATCCTCGGTCGGTATTAAAAGGCTCCGAAAGGTCCTTTCCGACTTTAACTGCTGATCTTGTGCCTGTTAAAGTTATCCTGTATAGCCGAATTAATTTTGCAGGAATGCCAAACGCAGACATGGCTTTATACACCTCTGAACGGATAAGGCTGTCGAATGCGGCTTTATAGTCGACGAATAGGTGGAATGTGTCGATGTGTCTTTCGTGGGTTTTTTTCCAGGATTTGGCGCAGAAAATCTGGTCAATGGTGGATTTGCCAGGTCTAAAGCCACATTGGTATGGTCCAATAATGTCATTGGCCATTGGCTTCAGTCTTTCACACAGTACGTTGGATAGCACTTTATATGCGATGGGAAGGATACTTATTCCTCTATAGTTGGCACATATCATCTTGTCTCCTTTCTTGTGCATAGAACACAGGATGTTGAGGTTCCAATCATTGGGCATGCATTCTTTTAGCCAATTTGTACTAATCAGCTCGTACAGGTTCCTTACCAGCATCTGACCACCAGTCTTGAATAGTTCGGCTTGTAACCCATTTAATTATTTGCGGACTATGCCTGTTGAAAGTACCTGAAAAAAAATTTAAAAAAAACCCACGCCTATTGATAGTCCGTGAGAAAACTCTTCTTAAAACTCCACGCCTTGGAGGGTGCTTTTGTGAAATTTGTTCCAAAAAATACACGCCTTGAAGGTTCCTAGAAAAAATGTTTTAAAAAAATCCACGCCTTGAAGAGTCATTAACAATTTTTTTTTAATCGAAGCCTTGAAGAGTCATTAACAATTTTTTTTTAATCGAAGCCTTGAAGAGTCATTAACAATTTTTTTTTAATCGAAGCCTTGAAAGGTCCTTAACAATTTTTTTTAAATCGACGCCTGGAGGGTTCTTAAAAATTAGTTTTAAAAAATCCACGCCTTGGAGGGCCCTTGAAAAAATTGTTTTCCAAAAGTCTTCGCCTTGGAAGGTTCTTCAAAAAATAGTTTAAAAAATCCAAGCCTTGGAGAGTGCTAGAAAAATTTGTTTTCAAAAGTCCATGAAAAATGTTTTCAAAAAAATATTCTTTAAAAAATCCACGCCTTGTTGGATGGTCCTTGAAAAAATATTCTTTAAAAAATCAACGCCTTGTTGGATGGTCCTTGAAAAAATATTCTTTAAAAAATTAACGCCTTTGGATGGTCCTTGAAAAAATATTCTTTAAAAAATCCACGCTTTGTTGGATGGTCGATTGAAAAAATATTCTTTAAAAAATCCACGCTTTGTTGGATGGTCCTTGAAAAAATATTCTTTAAAAAATCCACGTCTTGTTGGATGGTCGGTCCTTGAAAAAATATTCTTTAAAAAAATCCACGTCTTGTTGGATGGTCGGTCCTTGAAAAAATATTCTTTAAAAAATCCACGCCTTGTTGGATGGTCGTTGAAAAAATATTCTTTAAAAAATCCACGTCTTGTTGGATGGTCGTTGAAAAAATATTCTTTAAAAAATCCACGCCTTGTTGGATGGTCGTTGAAAAAAATATTCTTTAAAAAATCCACGCCTTGTTGGATGGTCCTTGACAAAATATTCTTTAAAAAATCCAGGCCTTGTTGGATGGTCCTTGACAAAATATTCATTAAAAAATCCACGCCTATTGATCAACCTTGAAAATGTTTAAAAATCTACTCATCATTGTACGACCTTTTAAATTTAATAATCTCGAGCATTCTCAAAATGTAATATAATAGATATATGCTATATCCTGCTATGACGTAAATTTTCCATGATCATAATTTTGAAAAAATCTCCATCTTATTCACAAAGGTGCTTATTATGTAATAACCTGTGCCAATATTATATTTTTCATTCTGATTAGTTGCACTTCTACGTGTCGTCATATATTTTTTTATTAATAAAAAAAAACACCACAGAAAGGCAACAAGATAATTACCAACACGTAACACAAAATAATCCGACTAAACGATTTATTATTAATTAAAAAAAGAACGAGCGAGCGAACGAATATTCAACAGCCTCACTCACCTATGTCGTCAAAAATGGCACTTTCTATGCAGATTCATTAAAATCAGCTCTACTCAGCTTTGGTTCGTTTTTTTATTTCATTCTCCTGCATAAGCAGAACGTCAAAGCCTTGACATGATTACCTGTACTAAGCTGTGTGACTCAAACGCAATGGCAGAAAAAAAGCTTACAACATAATAAAATGGTGCTGCCGCTATTTTTTTTTTTTTTGCTCCCCCTCTCTCCATCTCCATTCAAGTGCTGATAAACCATGGAAAATTAAATTTTACACCCACAACCGGCGCTACAAACCGTTGGTGACAATAGCCTAACCTTATGAACGTCATTTGGCTGGGTTAACATTTCATGACCTTCACAATCACAGGGCGACTAAGAGACTTCATCATTACCCATACTCAAAGTACACCACCAAACACACACACACCTACAAGCACTCTCTCTGCCACACACATGCTGATCCGTAAAATTATTGCAACCAACGAAATAATTGCAACATCATACAAAAAACACAGCAAGCACGCTTTGGCATTAGCGTATGTTACGAGCTCAAAAAGAATAATGGCTGCTGTGTTAAGCTTCTAGAAAGAACAAAACCAACAACGACAACAACAACCAAAAAAGAAACTAAGCTCTGGGTAAATGCTTTTGTCAATTATTAGAGCATTAGCAAAAAATATATATTTTGGTTTTCGTTTATGTTTTGTTTCGCTGGTTCGACTGCCCGTATTTCGTTACAAAGAGGGCAGGCGGGCGAGCGGGGACCGAACGAGAGACATATGCATAGAACCAACACATATGCCCGAAAATCCTTAACGTTAAAGTATGCAAATGTGTTGGCTTTAGTAAGCGTGACAACCCGCACTCTTTCGTATCCGTTTCCGCATTGATGCACAGCTACATAAACAAACAAACGAACATCTACACATGCCAACACTCACACACATACACCTACACTTTCACATGCTGTGTCCAAAGTACTGAGCGTACATGTTTTGTGGTTTTAATACCATATTTTCATTTAATATGTTTACTTGTGTCAGGTAAAGGTATAGAGAAAGCGAGGTAGTGAAAGAGAGAGCGAGGTGTTTGTTTGCATATTCAACAGCAATTAGCGAGGGGTCTCATTTGTGGAGAAGAGCTAGAGCGATCATATACACTATGTATATTAAGAAATAAAAAAGTCAATAGTCCTAGCAAAATTTTTTTAAAAAAAATCCGGTACTGTCAATAGTCCTAGAAAAATATTTTCAAACATCCGAGCCCGTCAATAGTCCCAGAAAAATATTTAAAAAAAATCCACGCCTTTGTATACTTACTTAGCTGGCTTATGACAGAACTTTCGATCCATAAGCCGAGCTTAAAAAAGATTTCCAGGCGCGTCGGTCTTTTCCGCATTTTTTCCAATTTGAAAGACCACTTTCGGTAATGTTGTCTTCCACTTAATCTTCCCATCTTATTCGTGGCCTTCCCCTTCTGCGTAAATCATCAGCTGGGCTGGGACATCTTCATTCATTCTCACAACATGACCTAGCCAACGTAGCCGCTGCAGCTCAATACGTCTAACAATGTCGATGTCCGAGAATAGCTGGTATAACTCATGGTTCATTCGACGGCGATATTCACCGTCAACCCAGATCGGCCCATAGATCTTTCGGAGAATTTTTCTCTCAAACACACCAAGAGCTGCCTCATCTGCTTGCGTAAGTACCCATGCTTCAGATCCATATAACAGCACGGCGGGTAGTATCAGCGTCTTGTAGTGTGTGAGTTTGGTCTGGCGGGAGGTGGCCTTGCTTTTGAGTTGTTTGCTCAAACCATAATAGCATCTGTTGACCATCACTATCCTTCTTAGAATTTCAAAACTGATGTCATTCGTTTTATTTATGGCGGTACCAAGGTATATAAAGTCCTTAACTACCTCGAAGCTGTAGTTCTCAAGTTCCTCAGTTGGTCCGAGTCTACTGGACGTCTTGCGCATTGATACCATCAGCTAGGTATTCTCGCCGTTTACTGCCAGACCCACTTTGGCAGACTCCTTCTCAATTCGTTCAAAGATGGATTTTACCGCTCGCAATGTTCGGCCCATTATATCGATGTCATCGGCGAGTAACATGTGTTGTTTGGTGTGCAGAGTTTCCTTTCTGCTCATCTCTACCCCTCATATGACCTTTTCCAGCAGGCTGGTAAAAACGTCACACGACAAACTGCCACCTTGTCTGAAACCTCGTTCGGTATTAAATGGCTCCGATAGGTCCGGTTAATGTTATTCTGCATAGCCGAATTAATTTTGCCGGAATGCCAAACGCAGACATGGCTTTATACACCTCTGAACGGATAGGGCTGTCGAATGCGGCTTTATAGTCCATGAATAGGTGGAATGTTTTGATGTGTTTTTCTAGGATCTGACGAAGAGTGAAAATCTGGTCAATGGTGGATTTGCCAGGTCTGAAGCCGCATTGGTATGGTCCAATAATGTCATTGACCATTAGCTTCAGCAATTCACACAGCACACTGGATAGCACTTTATATGCGATGGGAAGGAGATTTATTCCTCTATAGTTGGCACATATCGTCTTGTCTCCTTTTTTTGCTTTTTTTACCAGCATCTGATCACCAGTCTTGAATAGTTCGGCTTGTAACCCTTCGCCACCTGCTGCGATTGATTGCTATTCTCACTAGTTGGTATACACTCTATACCGTCAGGTATTATTGGTTCCGGGGTATCCTATTTACCGCTACTATTTGATACCAGAAGTTTTTCAAAATACTACTTTCAGATCCTCAGCACACTGTCTGTAACTTTCACCAGGTCTCCTTCTTCGTCTCTACTGGAGGATGTGCCTGCACCAAACCTTCGGTTTGGTGTTTTACCCGTTGGTAGAATTTTCGGACTTGATTCAGACTGCTGAACACTTCGATTTGCTCTCGCTCACGTTTTTCTTGTTTTTTCTTTTTTTTCTGCAGATTTGCAGATTTTTGACGTCAAATTTTCGTGTTACATTAGGTCGGGTAATGGTCTGAATTGATATTCGCTCCCCGGATCGATCGGACGTCTAAAACTCTGGATGAATGACTTCCGTCTATCACAACATGATCGATTTGATTTCTCATTGTTTGATCGGGAGAAATCCAAATGGCCTTTTATATATCGAGATGCTTGAATCTGGTGCTGCTAACTACCATGTTTTTTGTTGTCGCGAAGTCAATCAACCTCATGCCGTTGTCTGTTGTTTCTTAATGGAGGCTGAATTTTCCGACGGTGGGGTCAAATATATTTTCCCTTCCGATTTTTGCATTAAAATATCCTAGCAGAATTTTAATGTCATAGCCAGGGCAGGGCTGTTTCTATGCGCTCGTAAAATATGTATTTGGTCAGCTCATCTTTGTCTTCGGTCGGAGCATGGGCGCAAATGACACTGATGTAGAAGAACTTCGGTTTTATACGGATTATAGCAATTCGCTCACCTTTTGAAGTGAATCTGGAGACGACTTATTTTATTATCCTGTTAACCATAACTCCATAACCGCCTCTATCCATTTTTTATAGTTCTTATGGGTGAACTCGCGGCACATATTAGCTCACTATTTCATCGGGTGATGAAAAATAGCTACCCCAGGTGGCACTGCGGGAAGGTCAGTGTCCACAATTAAGATGAAAGAGGAACCAAGATAATTCTGAACTTCACCCTGTTAAAGCCAATCAGAGCCGTTGCTTGGTATCTATCATCCCTTACGCCATCCCCACCTATTGCAGGTTCCTTAAAAAATATTTTTAAAAAAATCCATGCTTAAATATTGAAGGTCCTTAAAAAATATTTTAAAAAAAAAATCCACGCCTAAATATTGAAGGTCCTTAAAAAATATTTTTAAAAAAATCCACGCCTAAATATTGAAGGTCCTTAAAAAATATTTTTAAAAAACTCCACGCCTAAATATTGAAGGTCCTTAAAAAATATTTTAAAAAAAATCCACGCTTAAATATTGAAGGTCCTTAAAAATATTTTTAAAAAAATCCACGCTTAAATATTGAAGGTCCTTAAAAATATTTTTAAAAAAATCCACGCTTAAATATTGAAGGTCCTTAAAAATATTTTTAAAAAAATCCACGCTTAAATATTGAAGGTCCTTAAAAATATTTAAAAAAAAATCCACGCTTAAATATTGAAGGTCTTTAAAAAATATTTTTAAAACAATCCACGCCTAAATATTGAAGGTCCTTAAAAAATATTTTTAAAAAAATCCACGCCTAAATATTGAAGGTCCTTAAAAATATTTTTAAAAAAATCCACGCTTAAATATTGAAGGTTCTTAAAAAATATTTTTAAAAAAATCCACGCCTAAATATTGAAGGTCCTTAAAAAATATTTTTAAAAAAATCCACGCTTAAATATTGAAGGTCCTTAAAAATATTTTTAAAAAAATCCATGCCTAACTATTGAAGGTCCTTAAAAAATATTTTTAAAAAAATCCACGCCTAAATATTGAATCCACACCTAAATATTAACGGTCCTTTAAATCTATTTTTAAAAAATCCACGCCTATTGAAGATCCTTGAAAAAATATTTAAAACTTTAACTTATCTAAATTAAATTATGCCTCCAGACCCCTCGCACTCATTTGTCGTTCTTTGTATTCCTTTGTTAACTTCCGTGTACCCACATCAATATGCATATTTGTATATACGGTCGCACACACACGAAACGCTACGTTATTAGCGTAAATTTGCAAAGACCGTGATTTTTTTCTGGCTACCACAAAAGAGACTGAAAACCCCGATGTCATTGTAACTTTCGAGTGAACAACAATTACAACCTTCTGTTGATGCTGATGCTGTTGCAGCTACTAGTGTGGACCGCATATAACATATATAGCAGAACCATATCGCCTTTTTGAATTACTAAACAAGTAAACCGTGAAACAAATATCGTATGTGAGTGCATTTGGCCAACCAAATGTTAAAGTAACCCTTTTTTGTAAAACAAAAGTGCAGCAGCAATGGTTTGTTTTCCCTAATATTTTAGAGGTGGATTCATGGAAATCACGCACAGACACACAAAAACTACATACATGTTTGTAAATACCTTGTTCAACAGATTTCAAAAAGTCATCACTCACCAACAGTTTTTATTTATATAATCATCGCCACCGCATATGCTTTTAGCGAAAGAAGTAATGTGGCAGGTCAAATAGCAACAAGGGTGACAATTCTATTTATGTGGGTGACATTTAGCACGAAACATAAATAATGAATTTATTTCATAGGAGAAGGTTCAGAATTTCTCAAAGATTATTAAGAGTAGTGCTACGTACGTTTAAAATACCTGTAATTGCTCGGGACATTAGATATGGAAAATTTAACACCCCATGAGAATTAAATAAGAGCCCATTCGTCCAAAAAATCCCATAATTCCAACAACACTGAATAATGGAGGAATATGGGGCTATAAAAATGGGCCAAAGTTCAGAAATGTTGGCAAGAAATATGCTTCCAAGAGTGAATTCACATGCCCAAATACCTCAAAATAACGAAATTTGAGACGAACCGTAATATCGGGTCTATCGTAAAGAGTGGACCCATGTGGATCATTTTTTGGTAGGCTGACTTGCTACCCGTTCCGTTAAAAACGTTTTAAAAAATCCCCAAAAGGCCGAATATGGGATCATGGGTCAATATTAATAATTTTTGTTAATGAAACTTTCTATCCAATGAGAACACCCAATATTAAATTAGAACCAATGCTTCAAAAGTTTTAATATACCGAATATTGGTTCGTTATTTGGGGACCACCCGAAAAAGGGGACTATTATTATTTATGAGTTGTTTCCTAGGATAATTTACTACCAAGTAAGTAATTAAAAGAAGGAAGAAAACCTGGTGACAGATACAGACAGCGTGCTGAGGATCTGGAAGGAGAATTTTTAAAAACTTCTGGTATCACATAGTAGCAGTGAATTGGATACGCCAGAACCAATAATATATGACAGCATGAAGTGTACACCACCTAGCCAAGATGAGGTCAGAATAGCAATCAATCAGCTGAAGAATAATAAAGCAACAGGTGCCGATGGGTTAAAAGCCGAACTATTCAAGACTGGTGGTCAGATGCTGGAAAGCAGTATACACCAGCTAATTAGTACAATTTTCGCTAGAATAATGCATGCCCAATGATTGGATCCTCAGCATCCCGTGTCCCGTGCACAAAAATTGAGACATGACGATATGAGCCAACTATAGAAGAATAAGTCTCCTTCCCATCGTATATAAAGTGCTATCCAGTGTGCTGTGTGAACGACTGAAGTCAGTGGTCAATGACATTGTTAGACCATACCAATGTGGCTTCAGACCTGGCAAATCCACCATTGACCAGATTTTCACTCTGCGCCAAATCCTGGAAAAAATCCACGAAAAACACATCGACAATTTACACCTATTCGTTGACTATAAAGCCGCATTTGACAGTCCTATCCGTTCAGAGGTGCATGGAGCTATGTCTGCGTTTGGCAAATTAATTCGGCTATGCAGGATAACTTTAAAAGGCACAAGATCAGTAGTTAAAGTCGGAAAGGACCTCTCGGAGCCCTATAATATCGAACGAGGATTCAGACAAGGTGATAGTTAGTCGTGTGACCTTTTTAACATCATGCTGGAAAAGGTCATACGGGAGGCAAAAGTGAGCAACACATTTGAACAAATTGAGAAGGAGTCTGCCAAAGTGGGTCTGGCAGTAAACGGCGAGAAGGCCAAGCTGATGGTATCAACGCACAATACGTCAAGTAGACTCGGACCAACTGTGGAACTTGAGAACTAAAGCTTCGAGGTAGTCAAAGATTTTATATACCTTGGTATCGCCATAAATAAAACGTATGACATCAGTTTTGAAATTCGGAGAAGGATGGTGATGGTCAACCGATGCTACTATTGTCTGAGCAAACAACTCAAAAGCAAGGCCACCTCCCGCCAGACAAAACTCACACTCTACAAGACGCTGATACTACCCGTGCTGTTATATGGATCTGAAGCATGGGTACTTACCCAAGCAGACGAGGCAGCTCTTGGAGTGTTTGAGAGAAAAATTCTCGGAAAGATCTATGGGCCGATCTGCGTTGACGCTTTTCTCTATTCTGATCAGCTATTCTCGGACATCGACATTGTTAGACGTATTGAACTGCAGCGACTACGTTGGCGAATGGATGCTACGTTGTGAGAATGGATGAAGATGCCCCAGCCCAGAAGGCATATAAAAGCGAACCAAGTGATGGTTCACGCAGAAGGGGAAGGCCAAGAATACGATGGAAAGATCAAGTCGAAGACAACATTGCCGAAAATGGTATTTCAAATTGGAAAAACTGCGCAAAAGACCGACGCGCCTGGAAACCTTTTCTAAGCTCGGCTTATGGAACGAAAGTTCTGTCATAATCCAGCTAAGTAAGTAAGGGGTTTCCAACTTACGTCGCTGTTATTTGGACTTCTCTGTTATAGCCACCATATAATATAATTCTCCCCTTCTCAATTTTAAAATTTTTAAGATTTTCAATGGGTTGGTAAATCAATACCGATTGGAGTTATCCTAGTTCATACGATAGCTATACACTCACAGAGGAACGTCCCAAAATTTGGAATCGATCGGATTTTTAGTTTTTGAGTTATCGTGCCCGCCAGTCGCAAAAACGCTGTTTGGAGAAAAATGCGTTCAAAGTTTGAGAAGCCCTCTTGCCGTCATTTGATGCGCTATGCGCAATACGATTTCAACAGAACTCAGTACAAACATTGGATATTTGGTGCACTATTTACAATCGTACGCAAGTAAATATGGGAGCTATGTCATAATCTTCAACGATTTCAACAAAACTTAACTAACGTCATTCTATATTCAATTGGGTATTCAGTGAAGTCGTGTAAATCTGCACAATTTACCTAAATCTGAAACGATTTTCAACAAAATCAACGGGGATCACATAAACGAGCTATGACTAATTTTATCTCATCGCTTCATAAATACGACCTGTACTTTGTTTACAATAAGGCGGACGGAGTGACGTGTATGCATAAATCGGTTCAGAATGTGATTCTATGCTTATTCTCAAAAGTAGATATGGGTCTATATGGATTTTTTGCCTGGTACAAGCATATACACAAATGCATGCAGGGTATAAATATTACAGGACAAAGTTAGACATACTTTGGACCACAATACAGAATATTTTTTGTCAAGTATCGGATCATTATTTTTTTTTTGTGGAGGAAATTACGAAAAACTATTACTGATTGTTTTTGGATCTTGTACATTACTTCACATTTCCTAATACCAACGCTAACATTTTCAAAAATTTCCAGTCGTATTTCAAATTTTCTTTCTTCAGTTATTATACATTTAAATCTCTCTCTCCTTCTCTTGCTGAACAAATTGCAAAAACTGTATTCATTATTGCTGTTACTACTACCAGTAACACCGTTGTATTGAATTTTTTCGTCTAGAACGCATTCGTTTGCAGTTAGGAATCTGTGTATCTTTGTAACTGTCGGATTAAATGCAAGGTTAAATCTAAACATTATGCTGCATCAGAATACAAGCCAAACATAGTGTTTGTTTATTTCACTGCTACTGTTGCTGTTGCCGTTACTGCTACCGGGTTTCCGTTGCCCTATTAATGTCTGTATTTACTCACATGTGTGTGAATGTATGTGTTGGTTGTGTACACAACACACAAATGAATGTTTTCGTCGTCGTCGTCGAGAAGTGGGTAATGCACAGTGGATGAGTAAATATATATCTTGTTTGAATGAAAATAAAATATTACAGCCACTTTACAGTTCACGCACTTCATCACAGCGCGTGGCTTATCCGCATTCTGGCCTTCCTTGGCCTTCCCCGGGATCTCACACATGTTGCTGGCATGAGGACCAGCACACTTCACACACTGCGGAGGCATTCCGCAGTTGGCAGCGATGTGACCAAAGGGCTGGCAGTTGAAGCACTGAGTCACTCCTTTACAGACATCCTTCCGCTCTAGGGACCACAATTATGATCCAATCATCGCGAAATTTTACTCAGAGAAAGTGCGGCTGTTTTGATGAAGATCGATTAACATTTAACGGGGTAATCGGACCCAGACTTTTGAGTGAAAATTGACAATATTTGCATTTTGGGGCGTATATATTTATTCCTAAAGGACACATGAAACTTAGTATATCCAAGAGGAGTTGTTGACCTTTAAATAGCCTTCGGCAAAGAGCGCCCCCGAGCAGCATCAGCGTACGATAGCCCCGTACTCAGATCTCGTTGACTCCTTCGCCTCCTTCTCGGCATTTCCTCTGCTGCCTATTGGAGAGGATAGTCATCCTTTTAGGGCAGGACAGCGAGCCGGAAGAGTGGCCTTCAGTGCCACAGTTCACGCACTTCATCACAGCGCGTGGCTTATCCGCATTCGGGGCCTTCCCCGGGATCTCGCACATGTTGCTGGCATGAGGACCAGCACACTTCACACACTGCGGAGGCATTCCGCAGTTGGCAGCGATGTGACCAAAGCGCTGGCAGTTGAAGCACTGAGTCACTCCTTTACGGGCATCCTTCCGTACCTTCATGCTGCTGTTGAACAGCCGCTTGATGGCGTACACGCGGAAGATATCGGTTTGCCTGTCAAACCGCACCAACCACTTATCCGCGGCGATGTTGACGATGCTCCGGATATGCACCGGAAATCCAAGGCCGCTGAGTACCTTCTTCAACTCCTCCACGGAGTATTCTGCAGACACGCCATCGAGGATGACGCTGTAAGGCAGACGGTCCTTCAGAGTGTGGGTATGGTGCTTATACCCACGTTGCTCCAGTATGGCTTTAACTTTGTCGAAAGCCTCCAAATTCCGCACCCTCACGGAGTTGACTCCCTTACGGACCATCGTAAGGGTGAACTCCCTGGAGTCGATGGTAGACCGCAGCATCGCCGTCATCTCCTTCACTGAAACATCGTAGGTGGAGATGGGCGGCACTGCCGAGCTGCCCACTCTACCGCCGTTCGCCTGGCCAGATGCAAGTCCAGCCGATGTCGCACTCGGCTTCTTCGCCGGTCCTTTCCCTCCAGTAGCCTTTGCAGCAGGCTTCGTTCCGGCCTTCGCTGCAGTCGATGTAGACGGGACCTTAGCAACCGTCTTCGCCGCCGCAGATGTTGAAGGACCGTCCGTCCCTTCCACCTCCATCGACGAGTCCAGGTCACAAGCTGCATATACAGCCGTCCTCAGATTCACCGCTTCCAACTGCGCCATTAAGCGCGCGTTGCTTTCCGTCAGGGACGCCACCTTGTCCTCGAGCATGTTAATGGTCCAATTTAGGTTCTTTACCGTGTTGACTAACCTGATGATTTGGAAGTTGTTGGCCTCATCACATTCGCAGGTAACATTCCTCCTCCTGCGGTTCTCGTTCAACCGCTCGCTGCTGCTTGCATAGCTATCGTCGTCTGATGAGCTACATGACGACTCCTCCTCTTGTGTGCGCCTCCCAGGTAGCTGGCCTTCCATGGCAGGTTTTCCACTTCACTTTTTTATTAACTTAAACACTTTTCACTTTCCGATGTAGGTATATTCACGCTGACGGTCAGAACACAACTCAAATATTACCCAGAGGTCGAAAATGTCACGCTGATCGCGTTGAAATTTTACAAGAAGTTCTGGTTATGGTCAAGAACGGCGCCCATTATTTTCGGTGGTGTTAAGATTAAATTTAGGGGATGCACTGAACCGAAAATTAATTTTTGTCAGATATTCTATTCTAGTTATTATAAGGCGAACTTCCCAACACAAAACACGGGGAAGGCGATCTGACCAAATACTTAGAACGACTGTTTAGATGATGATCGGTCAATATTCCAAGGGTGAACTCAAACAAATCCTAAGGTGACCAAATCTTTATTTTATGGCGTAAATTTATCCTCGATAATACATAAATTGGAAAATAGGCCAGGGTTAGAAAGTGGAGCTGTTGACCTGTAATCGGCCAGGAGGGTGCAAATATCGCGGAATATTGCCCAGGCTTAGAATATAAAATCGCAGAAAATTAGATTTTCGTGGTAGTTGTGTAGGGTATCATATGGTCGTCCTCCGTCCGACTATACTGCTCCGTTCACTGGTTTAAAATGTATATTTTATTATTCCATGTGTGATATTGTACCATGCGTGACCCACAGTGCATTCTTTCAACCAAGCATTCTTGTTTTGGTACATTTTTGCAAAACTCACAAAATAAGCAAATATTGGGTTTCCTTTCACATAGGATTTATTCATATAGACACCTACACATATAAGTGTGGCGGACATTGTGGCAAACCTATGGCACATTACTAAGAAATCAAAATGTGTATCAGAGTATTTGTCATATGAAAATTAATTCAAAATCGTAATTTATTAAATTCTTTATGGAAGGGCTTCTATATGTAGTGCGAGGTATCGGCCTAGCTATGGAGGATCCTTTCACGAAGCTTATTAGCTTACCTAAATTAGTGCAAATCGGAAGATATATAGGGTCTTTGCTGCACCAATTACCTTTAATCGGATGAAAATACATATGGGAGCTATATCTACATCTGAACCGATTTTAACGAAACTTGGCAGACATGTGCCAAATTTCGTGCAAATTGAAGGATATATAGGGACTTTGGTGTACTATTTACCTAAAATCGATCGAAAATATATATGGGGGCTATATCTAAATCTAAACCGATTTTCTCAAAACTTTTCACACATCATTCTATACTTAATTCAGTACACTATGCCAAAATTCATGCAAATCAAAAGTTTTCCAGGGACTTTAGTGGACTATTTACCTAAAATCGGGCGAAGCTATATATGGGAGCTATATTTAAATCTTAACCGATTTTCACGAAACTTTACACATATCATTCTAGACTTAATTGAAAACGTTGTGCCAAATTTCGTGCAAATCGAAAGATATATAGGGACTTTGGTGCAACATTTACCTAAAATCGGACGAAAATATATATGGGAGCTATATCTAAATCTGAACCGATTTTTCCCAATTTCAATAGGGTTCATCCTAGGGCCAAACAAATTAGCTGTGCCAAATTTCATCCAATTCGGATAATAAATGCGACCTGTACTTTGTTTACAATTTAACATGGACAGACGGACGGACGGGTGGACATGCATACATCGACTTAGAAAGTGATTCTTATCAAAAGGCATATTCTCGATTATTTTTGCCTGTTACAAACATATGCACAAAGACATAATACCCTGTACCACAGTGTGGTGAAGGGCAAAGGGTCTTTATTATCTACACATGTTTCAAATATTTTCATATCACCCAGCATCCTTTAAAGGTTTCCCCCACCTGCTAATAGAACGAATCAACGAACGTATGAGATACGTTCATTTGCAGTCAGCAACAATCCTCACACACACACACTCACACACATTGCTGACACTTGTTTTAAAGCTGTATTGAAGGTCTTCTCATACAAATAGTTCATAACGGTACATTTCATATTTAATTGTGTGTAGTTGCATTTTTTGCCACATATAAGTGTGTGTGTGTGTGTATTTTTGTAGTAATGCATGTTGCAACTGCCAATGTCACATAGACGGCAACAGAAGAATAAGAAGAAGATGAAAAAACGAGAGACTTTGTCAAACATAGAAGCAACTGTCTATTCTGTTCTTTTCTATTCTCGGTGCCACCACCAACACTAATGATGCAATTTTGTGGCGAAATGAAAGAACTTCATTGTATGCGCAATAATATTTTTGTTGTAGTTGTTGGAGGAACTGCAAGAAGTCTCCATTTGAAAGATGCAAATATTGTGCATGAATGCTTTTGTGCCAATACACAAACTTAAATATGGAAATGCTTATGGGAATTTTTGTCGAAAATTTTTAAATTGTGAAAAAATTGAAGTAACATAGAAGAAAGACTGTAAGAAGTACAATTTATGAGTCTAACAGGTCAATATTCAAATCTACGCCTTGACATACAGATGACACTGCTTGACTCCAATGAATATGCACCTTAGTTAACCCTAACCTTAAAAAAAAAATGCTCGTGTATACAGGGTTGCCCATATTCGACGGACACATCTGGCAACGCCATAACTTTTGACAGAGATGTCACATCGCTTAATGACATACCGCTTTTGAAGCGTCAGTCCAAGCAGATTTTTACCATGAACAAATACACGCCACGCGATCGCTCTGAAATAGTTGAAATTTACATTCAACGGAAGAAGTCAATTGTGAAAACTCAACGTGCTTTTAAAACATTAAAAAATGTGAGAAGTGCGCCTTCTAAGACCACCATTAAGTGTTTATACGAAAAATTTTCGACTGGTAAGGCTCTTTCTAATCCGAAGAGACCATATAAAAGTCGTCCAAGGCGATCGGCCGAGAATATCGCTGCCGTACGAGCCAGTGTTGAGAGGTCCCCAAGAACATCCCAAAAACGCCGTTCTCAGCAGTTGGGCATGGCTCGGTCCACTTTACAACGGATTATTCGCATTGATTTGCATTTGTCCCCGTACAAAATTCAATTGACGCAAAGAATGTTGCCTGCGGACAAGCCTCGTCGATTGGAATGGGCCCAAAGAGTCATCGAAATGGCCGAAGATGACGAGCAATTTTGGAACAAAATGATCATGTCCGATGAAGCCCATTTCACCGTAAATAAGCAAAATTTCCGTTTTTACGCCACTGAAAATCCTCAGCACATTCAAGAAGAGCCTCTTCATGACGAAAAAGTCACAGTTTGGTGCGGTGTTAGTGCGAAAACGGTCATTGGGCCGTTTTTCTTCCAAAATGAAAATGGTCATGCTGTTACCATCAATCAGGAGTGTTATCGCGGCATGATGACCAATTTTGTGATGCCAATTATTCGTCGAAAGCGTATGAGGCAGTTCTGGTTTCAACAAGACAGCGCTCCACCGCACACAAGTCGCATAACAATCGATTTTCTGAAGAATTTGTTTCTGGGCCGTTTGATGTCGAAAAGTGGTGATTTTGACAGACCACCGCGTTCGCCCGATTTGACACCGCCTGACTTCTTCTTGTGGGGATATTTGAAGTCAAAGGTTTACGTTAACAAGCCAAGGATGGTGGAAGAGCTCAAGGACAACATTCTTGAAGAAATAGCCGCTATTCCGACCGAAATGTTGGCAAAAACGATGGGAAATGCAGCAAAAAGGGCACAATACGTCATCAACGCCAGAGGCGGCCATTTGAGAAATATCATATTCAAAAATTTATGTAAACAAATCTACGTCGAACAAATTAAAAAAAAAATAAATTAAATTTTTCTTTGATTTAAAAAAAAAACATGGGTCCATCGAATATGGGCAACCCTGTATATTTTTATATTATAATTCGCACTACATTTTAAAGTATTCGAAAAATTTTAAATTTTATACAAACATTCTTTCATGCGGAACTTTTCAAAGAAAATGTTATTTCAAATTAACTGCATCAAATGTTTGCCTTACTCACCTGAGTACACTTGAATGCATTCTATGGAGTAGATGATGTCTTCAGACAAAATTTCATTTTTTATTTTTCATATTCTGAAATTAAAAAAACGTTTTTAAATTTAGAATCGCTGTCAAATGCGAACTAAAGTAAAAAATAACCACACACACATAATTGACTTTGGTCATTTCCATACAACGATTTCAATTAACAATAGGTTAGACGGTCATTGCGTCGATTTAGTGTAATTGTGCGTGGCTAATACCTAAACACACTCGTACGCACATCGTTCCAGTGGTCATTATACAATGGGGATCAATTAAAAATTAGTTGTGTTCAAAACTAAATAGATTCTCAATAGGATAATTTTCAATTGTTTTATATTTAGGGTTGGAACAAGTGGTCTGGGGTCGGAGCTTTGAATACGAGTAGGTGATGCATTTTCAAGTGTGACACATCATCCAAATGTAGTGATGTAAAGTACAACTTTTGTTGTGATCCCAGCATTTTTAACACCTTCTAGTGACACCTATTTGTGTCTGTCTGTTCATCCATTATAAATTGTAACCCAACAATACATTGTATGTATCAAAAATCGGAATAAGTTGCATGGACTAAGGATATCGTGAACAAATTCGAACCTGACGATAATCAAATATATCGGCCAGCATTTAGGCATCTCCCTCATATAATTATACCTCCTGAAGAAAGAATTGAGACACAAAACTTAGATTAGAAATATGGTCCTCATATAATGATAACCCGAAATATTCGCTAATTCCTAAACTATGTAATCAATATTGGCTCCCATTTATGCATAGTCTCATATATCTTTGTAATCTAAATTACAGTAGTTTGAGGATTTTATACTCTACCGTGCGTTATCAGAATAAATCCACGTTTTGGAGATTTTAGGAAAAATCCTCATTAAAAATTTCTGAAATTTGTATTTAGTGTACATAATGGTTTACATAAATCGTTTTGTAAAATTATCGGTATAGGCCCACTTTTTGGTATGTATCTATGGTGGAGGGTATCCAAAGTTCTGCCCGGTCGAACTTAACGCTTATTGGCATGTTTTACATTATACAGATTCAAAAGTGATCAGAATTTCAATTCTATATTTATATTCTACCATTCGTACACATGAATTTCAATTTCCAAATCTACATCCATAGCTCAATCCTACACTTCAGCAGTAATCCAAATTTCAAATCTCAGGATTCCAGCTCTATCCATTCGCCCAAAACCAAATTGTACAAATTTAGTACTTTTTTCTAAAACTACCACAATCCTACGCTCTAACAGAAATCTTGTTTCCACCAAAGTCCAAATTGTACTAAATATACCTTAATTCTGTTTTAAAATAGTAATCGTAAATTGAAAATTAAGAATTTCAGATCTATTTGCTTACCAAAAACCAAATTGTACCACATTTGGTGCCATTCTGTACTTTTCGTACTCAGACAGTGATCTTAGTTGCAACTTTTAGAATTCCAGTTCTACCCGTTCACCAAATTTCAAAAAACGAATTTCTAAAATTACCTCACCCATGAACTTCAATAATAAATTTAAGTCCAAGTTTAATGATTCCATCTCTAACCGTTGTTGTATGTTGTACCAAATTTAGTTCCACGATTTTCCAATTCTACACTCCAACAGTAACTCTAATCAGGATCTCAGCCCTATCCGTTAACATAGATCCAAATTGTACCATATTGGGTGCCATTTAATACTCAAATCTAAATTGTACCAAATTTAGTACCATTTAGTACACATAATTACGAATTTCTGTAGTGTTGGCGATTTATTTGGGATACCATTTGTATTTTGTTTTTATACCCAGTTTGTTGTTTTTATAAAAAACAACTATTTATTAGTGGGGAATGTATGGCATTGTTTGCCGAGGGGTAAGGCAGGGAAGACTATAGTTTCGGATCACGCCACTGATCCTCATCAGTTCCCTTAGTTTTTTGTTGGGATATTCTCCCCAGAAGCTATTGCTTCTATACAAAAAACCTTTCATACCCAAATGTCTCTTGTAACAAAGCGAAGTACTTAGCTGACCAACGACATAAACTGCATGAGAATTTCGCTGGAGCCTCACTTCGAGGTTAACAAGGCGTTTACAAACAATACCACACCTTTCCCACTGTTGTGTGTTGTCACATCGCGACAAATGCACACAACGACTTTGTTGGTGTTGCTAGTATGCAGCAAAAAACCAAACAGTTTAACCGTGCGAATTTTTAAAGCTACCTCCATGTCTCAAATGTTTTTTTTTTAATTCCAAAATTTAGGTTTCCGTGCCTGCCCGTTCAAACAAAATAAATTCTGCTATATTAAGTACCATTTATTGTTTTTCGTATCCGTATGTACGAAATTTCTTAATTAAATTATCGCGTCCAGGATGTGAAAAGAAGAATGGGAAGTTGCGGAAGATATATATTGCTCAAAATGGGAGATGGGACACCGCTATTCTTATTTTGATGTTGTGATATTTTAATTTTTGGTCACGGAACTTAACGAAGGATTGACGACCATTAAGATAGTTGGCATGCCAACGCTTGATATCACTCGGATGGGTGGAATTTGTGATGTCGGATATCAGTTCGTAATGATTAACCGTATCGAACACCTTGTATAAATCTAAGGCTGTCACAATGGTCCGTTCAGGTGGTAGTCGCTGATTGAGGCCGTTCGCAATCTTGGAAATGATTTCTTGCAAAGCCGTTTCAATGAAACCATTTTGGTGGGTAGGAAGAACGAAATGCTATTTCAAAGATAGAAACAATGGCGAAAGAACAGAAAGCATGCGGTAGGATTCCCATTAGTAGCGGTTTTAGAATGGATTTAGCTGTGACATCGATAAGTCGAAAATTTTGGTCAGATATTCAAATATACATTATATAAAAAACGGACATGAAGGAATTAGGACTATCGGTATATTCAAAGGTAGCTCTAGGTTTATTATTTCAAAAAACATTGCAAAATAGCAAACATATATCAGCTATATTCTCAACATATTTGGTAAAATCATGACGCACAGTGGTTTCTGGTCAAAATACTTATTCCCATAAGATATTAAACATATTTTAATTAAGGAATCATTAGAATAAGGTAAAAATATTTCAAGATATGGGCGTGACTAAAAAGACGTGGGTTTTTGATTTAATAAATATCGTTGAGGTGTTGGCAAGGACAAAAAGGGTTCAGGAACACTGTGTAGCGGTACTATTGTATTTATCTTATAATAGGGATAAATGTAATAAATTTGTACTATTAATGCGGGTGAGGTACCAGAAGAAGTGGAATTATGTCTCATCTTCGAACTAGAGTTAAAATTAAATATATATATATATATGGGCACTATTGCCAATTTTTAACATAGCTGAAGCGGAGGTTCACCCCTTTATAACTCGGGAATTACTTAAGTATATGAAAAAAAGTGAATAGTTTTGGGTTAATTGATCTGTCGTTGCAAACTTTATTTTGGTGGAAGCTGTGTCTACTTTAATGTAAAAAAATGTGTAAAAACAGGTTGAGGCAAACCAGTTTTTTATGTTCTCTATCGATTTGTGATTAAGCCACTCATTTCACGGTCTTCCTGTCAAAGTAAAACGAGAAGCCAACAAAATGGGGACTACGCCCCTTACGTAACATTTTTCAAAATTTTAACCTCATCTACCTTTAAATGATGCTGACATTTTGAAGACATTAATTTTACTTCTAGCTTTAATACACAAACAGGAATTTCTCAAAATCGATTATAAGATTATTGTAGTCGCGAATCTGCGTAATTTGATATGTATTTTGTGTATGTAGTATACACAGCTTCAGAGTAATACCCATCCGAAGGTGCGAATTTTGTGCGATCAAATTTCTAAAAAACCTATTTTTCGGGCCAAATTTTTAGATCTGTCAACTGAATGATATGGGTACCCGGGATCAATAAAGTTTTTACGTTTCGGATGATATAAAATCTTCTTTGTGAAAATCCATCTACTAGAACGGCGGGAACTGGCTTTCCAAAAACACGAAATTTGGCAAAAAAATGTTTTTGAAAATATCGCGGATTTATTTGCGTTTTCTGTGGATCATTTCCGCTTCAATAAATGACCTGATATGGATTTTGATCTTTTTCGAAAAGAGAACTTTAAAAACTTCAGCCGAAAGAGAGATGTACCCACTTTATCTCAAAAATAGTGTGAGCTGGCACATCCATGGTTCTTAATGGACCACATTGAAATTGGTATAGATCGTTGCATTTTTTTAGGTTGCACACCAAAATCGGATGCGCGTTAATGGCATATGGAGTTTTCAGAAATTATTCGCGTTTTACGATTTTTTGGTTACTTCATTGCAACGTGTGGCACATCTTAGCCGTCAAATGAAATTTCGCAAAATATATATGGATTGGGAGATAAACTTCAGTACTTCCTGGAAACCGCATGCGCATCAAATGATTTTGAGAATTACGCGATTTAGACGCAATTTAAAATGTATACTTCATAATATTATTTTATTTTAAGATTTATTCCTATTTATAGAACCCTAAGATTTATCGGAAGGGTCTTGGTACAATCCGCAAGGTGTATACTTATACACATGAAGTGATTATTTTCATATATGGCAATTTTTCGGCGAAATTCGGGTAAAATAGAAGAATAACCCCAACTTTTTTTCTGAAATTTCTTGTATAAAATTAAAAAATTAAAAAATTAAAAAATAAATATGATGACATTATTTCTTCGAACAAACAAACAAATATTTTTCCTCAATATCTTGTTTTGTTTTCGGTGTAATTTACAAACCGCTACACGGACTTGTGTGATTTTGATATAATTTGATTCATCATGGTGTTTAGATTATGTAGATATTTTTAAATTATTTTTTAGGTATGTGTATGTCATTAATATAATGAAAATATTGACGTAATCTCTTATATTTTTATTATTTTTCTCATATTTCGCGAAGATGTGCAACTTTTTAGCGATTATTATAATATATTCATATTCTTATTTTACGGAGGAAGATATATATCAACGTTTTTGGTCAATATAATAAACGGCGTAATTTTAAGATTTTTTTCTTATGCCCAATTAAAAACTCTATAACTTTTGCGCGCATCAACCAAAAATTTGATCGCGAACGGTTTCTGAGTCAGAACATTTTTCTCTATATGTGTACCAAAAATCATTGATGTGCCACAAAAGCAAAAAATGTGATTTTTTTTAAAATTGAATATTAAAAAATTGGCAATATTGCCCATATATATATTACAATCTCTACATTGGAAACCTTTGTTGGTTTCCATCTTCGGTCATGGTCTAGGCGTAGTTAAGAAAACTGCTTATTTGGATCATTTCGGATAGTCAGTTCACATATTATAAAAAAAAATTAATTATGGGGTCGTTACCAGGAGTACTTGACTGATATTTCTCATCTTCGAATATTACGATGTACAAAATTTGGATGAAATCGATTACTCCCTTTGAGAGTTATCCAGCGAACCAGACAGAAAGACGGACATTTATAAATCGAGTCGAAATAGTCTGAAACGGATTTGGTCCAATATATGGGGTCTACATACTCTCATTAGCCATAAGGCTGAGGGTATAAAAATAATCGTTTATGTGCTTTAAAACAACTACGTACATATATATTTAAAAAAAATGAATCCATTATCCACTGACATTAATAAAATTGCCTACACCAGTTTATGGCAAATAATTTTAAATTGCAATTTGCGGAGGCCTATTATACTATGAATCAATTCAAAATGCCACGTATTGTTGTTAATAGAAATGAGTTGGCCGTCATTAAATTATTACCCATTTTAATGGTCGCCACCATATTATTATGATAGAGCAATCAATAAATTTTTGTCATATATCACATTAAAAACTATTAAAAAGGCATTTATGAATGGCTGCCTATTCGAAGCGAACAGTGACGATACATTGTGAACTTGATGTGTACAAATAGATTGAAAAATAAGGCAGACAAATCGAAACACAAGAACTCATAAGAAGAGATTATACCAAAACCAGAACCATACATTTTTAGTAAGTTGTGTTCTGTTTAATTACATTGTATAACAAGATTTTATGTGAGCGGTTATTTGAAAATTTCCATTTTGGGGATTAAAGCCCTTGCGAGTATATAATAAACCCAAAAAGAACAATGGAAACATACGAATATGGAACTATGATCTTGGAAGATCAATAGACCTTATGAGCTAAATTTTGTAGAATATTTGAAGGTAAAAAATAAGGAGAACAAATGAAAAAGCGTTAAGTTCGGCCGGGCCGAACTTTGAATAGCATCCACCATAGATATACTGACATGTACTTGAAATGAAAATACAGGGAAAATACCAAAAAGTGGACATATATCGACATTTCCACAATCCGGTTATGTAAACCACAATTTAAACTATAAAACAAATTTCAGAATTTTTTAATGGACAATTATACCCTCAGCTTTATGGATAATGAGGGTGTATACACTTTGACACGGTTAAAATGGTTCTAAACCCCCTATGTTTCTTTGGACCAAATTTGTTTCAGAAAATTTTGATTTCATCCAAACTTTGGCCATCTTATTATTTCTTCCAAACTTAGTTCACGTTCGAAAATGGGGAATATCGGTCCACTCCTTTGGGTGCCTCCCACACAGGGGCTAGGTCTAAATACGGGTTATAGTTCATATATAGTTCATTATCGAACCTTACGTTCTAGTTTTTTATCTCGATATCCTCCGCAGGTGATATGATTACAACAGAGTTTTAGAATCAAACCCAAAACGCGGAACAAATTGCATAACTATTTCAATATAAAAAGGGGGTTATATGGGGACTACCCCAAAAAGGGGGTGCATTTTAATAACTTTTGGTAGAGATATTTGTTACCATATACGACTACAAAATACCAAACTTCAGCGAATTCGGTTGAAAAAGATTCTCAAGAACCTCAAAGTAGCGAAAATTGGGGGTACCCTTATATGAGGGCTACCAGAAAAATTGAACCTATATTTATAATTTTTGGTGGAGATATTTGGAACCCAATAAGAACCAAATGTACCAAATTTCAGCGTGAAAAACGCGCTCAAGAACCCCAAAATACCGACATTTGGGGGGTACCCTTATATGGGGTCTACCAGAAAAAATTGACCTATATTTATAATTTTTAGTGGAGATATTTGGCATCCAATAAGAACCAAATGTACCAAATTTCAGCGAATTCGGTTGAAAAACGTGCCCTATATTCAAAACCCCCAAAATACTGAACATTAGAGGGTACCGTTATATGAGGGCTACCAGAAAAATTGGACCTATATTTATAATTTTTGGTGGAGATATTTGGCACCCAATAAGAACCAAATGTACCAAATTTCAGCGAATTCGGTTGAAAAACGCGCCCAAGAATCCCAAAGTTGCGAAAATTGGGGGTACCCTTATGTGGGGGCTACCAGAAAAAATGGACCTATATTCATAATTTTTTGTGGAGAGATTTAGAACCTATTAGGAACTCAAAATACTAAATTACGATAAAAAAATACGATAAAAACCCCCCAAAATACTGAAAATTAGGAGGTACCGTTATATGGGGGCTACCAGAAAAAATGGACCTATATGTATAATTTTTGGTGGTGATATTTGGCACCCAATAAGAACAAAATGTACCAAATTTCAGCGAATTCGGTTGAAAAACGCGCTCAAGAACACCAAAATACGGAAAATTGGGGGTACCCTTATATGGGAGCTATGCCTAAGCGTAGACCGATATGTCCCATCTTCGAACTTCGAACCTGCCTGCAGACAAAAGACGACTCTGTGCAAAATTTCAGCACCCTGTCTCAAATCCTTCAGATGATAGCGGGATTACAACAGACGGACGGAAATGGCTAGATCGTCTTAGAATTTTACCCTGATCAAGAATATATATACTTTATAGGGTCGGAAAATTATATTTCGATGTGCTACAAACGGAATGACAAAGTTAATATACCCTCCATACTATGGTGGAGGGTATAAAAAGGACTCGAGGTAGGCGACTAATATGTTTTTCAAAATTTTTTTTCTTAATCGGTTTGATTGAAGACATGTGATATCAAAAATAGGCTCCAATTGCCGCAAACAAACACTTAAAGCTGTTTCCTCACGAACTTTTGAGTTACAATGGAAAATTCTCCATTTCATAACTGGTGCCGAATTTGTGATTCTGGGCTTTTGGTAAAATAATTCTCTAGATATTTCATTCACATATGGAATTCTTCACACCAGACCATAACCTCGATTTTGTGCCACAGCCGCAAAGTTTAGTATTAATTTTCAAACGTGTATCTTAATTGTAGGCTGATCATGAATTCTCAGATGATTTGTTTCAAAATATCACAAACGAAATGAAGGAATTAATTCCCTCTACTTTATCATCAAAATTATTTATCATCTGCTCAGATGACAATTTTTGCTGTCATCTGATTTTCAACACACTGATGTGCGATATTAATTGATCCGCCATGGCGATTATATCGTCCTTTTCAAAATCCTCATTTATAATTACAGCCCACTTTCAACTCCCTTTTGTTGGTCAAATTCAATAGTCATACATTTTATAATATCTACCCACACTCAATTTTAATTGTGTTTGTTCGCCGACAATTCAAAAGTGCTCAATTTATAAATGTGGCTGCGAAAATGTTGATTAATACGAATAGGACTACAGAACAAAATGTCCACATTTTCAAATCATCATTTTCACATATTCTGTTTTATATTTGTTTAAGGACAGTCGTATGGGTAAGCTATTCCATGAAATGGGAAAACTATCAACAAATATTCTAAGGCATCATTATACGATTATCACAAAACCAAAAATAGAATTTGTAATTAAAAGTGAACGTGTGGATGGATGGCTGGTTGGATGGATGGTAGGTATCATCGTTATCTGGTTTTGAATATGCATACAAGCAAACCATTACCATCATCACCACCATATGCATCACATATGTTGCATGTGATAGTGTTTGTGTGTGGGCATTTGTATCGGTGGTTGTTGTTTGTATCTGTGGTTGTTGTACATTTTCTGAAATTCGTCCATTCATTTATCCAATACTCCGCTTTCATTCACTATGCCACAGCTGATCATCATTCATTCATTTATTTCATTCATTCATTCAGGTTATTTTAAGCTAATTTATTTTTGAAATCAACAACATCAACATCGGCAATGAGTAGCCATGCACCACACATAATGCGACCACAAGAGACATTTGGGTCGCATCATAAAGTTTGTCATCTCTTGGGACTCAAAGAGATGGTAATTTGAAAGAAAATTATTAACGTTAAATATATAAAATATAAAGGCGGCTACAGTCGGGTAGACTTTGATTTAACAGGGCATTGGGAAAGTTGGCATTATTATTTTAAAGATGACCTCAATATAGGTCATCTTGAAAACTAAAGTAGAAAATATAATTAGGCATAGCTTGAAATTGAACTTTCATGATGTTAAATTGAATTCAATCGCGTTTGAGTATAAATTCTAACCTATTTTCGGCCAGGTTGCGTATGATTCATTTGTGATGTTTAATTATTACGTATACGTCACAATACACACCTAGTAATATTGTCAAGATTACGAAGTTTTTTCCGCTTATATACATTTTTTACGACCAACTCCAAAAGGGAGAATACATATTTAGATTTGTTGTAATTTGCCACTTTCAAACTATAACTGGCTATCAGTCAGACCATCTGATAGCCTTATTTGTCTCTAATTAACAGTCAGGTGAGACGGGTCCGACCATACGCAACTACCATTGCAGCCGGCGTCGAAAAGAAGGACATTTCTTAAATAACAAAGAAAAAAACATTGCGGGGGCTAGTCGACACTAAGAGCTCCCCTGCCCCATTTACATTGACCTATCAAAAGCCTGACAATAATGTCATACTGTTGGAGGACGTCAAGAATACTTACATATAGCCAAATTTGAAGCGTTGAATAAACAATTTAAGTGGATGCCAGTCGTACGTGGAGTTTCAGAATAAATTAAAAAAGCTTTGATTTTTAATGAATATTTTTTCGAAGCCCAACATAACTCGGATCTGTTAAAAGATTTTTTTTCGAGATCTAACAGAGCACTTAGCGTGGATTTTTTAAAGAGTCATTAGCGTGAATTTATTAAAAAACTTATAACTTATAGGTTTTTTTATTAGTCCTGAACCTCCAGAGTTTTCTCGGATTAAAAAAAAATGTTTATAAATTGAGGTCTTCTACTCATCTTCTTCTGTTAGAAAATCCAACTTGAACATTCTATTCTCAAATTATGTCCACTTGGTTAGAAAGAAAAGCATAGAACCATTAAACTACATAAAATGGAGGACCTTTGAGTTATTCCAAAACATGGACCTATATTGATTGTTTTCAGTCATGATCTCGTTTACCATCCGGAATATCAATTTATAGTCCCATCGGTTGATACATGTGTTTAGCAACTAATTTTAAGGGTGTCCTTTTTATAGTACGATTACCTAATCATGGAACAATATTTATAATAAATAAGGATCTCGCTATAACCTCCATATAAGGGGACCCTCAATTTCCTTAAACGTGGACCAATGTTGAAAACTCTTTGTAGGAAGAGTTCAAGAAATATGGGGATAAAAGCCCTTGTCGGATATATAAAGAACTCAAAAGTACAAGTTCGGTATACTTCGAGTTTAGGCGAAATGGAGGTTTTTGCTGGATGCAGTTAACAAGCGATATGTATCTAAAATAAAAAGGTTGGTTTAGACCGTTTCGAATATTGGCTTTATTATCTGAAAATCAAGTCCAAAAATGTAAGAACCTGGATATTTCTGCCGCGAATAAATTCTTCAACCGTCATTTGTTGCTCAAGAAAAATTCTTAAAAAAATCCACGCCTATCGGACCTTGTTGTTCAAGAAAAATTCTTTAAAAAATCCACACCCAAGAGCTCTTTGTTGCTCAAAAAAATTCTTTAAAAAATCCACGCCTATCGGGCCTTGTTGTTCAAGAAAAATTCTTTAAAAATTCTTTGTTGCTCAAAAAAAATTATTTAGAAAATCTAAACCCAACGGACGATTGTTGCTCAAGAAAAAATCTTTAAAAAATCCAAACCCAACGGCCTTTTGTTGCTCAAGAATAATTCTTTCTTTGTCTTTAACACTAGAACGCTGAAGGCAGTCATTTTGACCGCTTTCCAATTTCAAGTACAAAAGCAACTGTGCATTTAATGACATTTTTTTTAAATATGGTGACTTTTTGTACCTCATAGAATTACGTTTATTATAAAAAATTCACCAAATTTTAAAAAAAAGTGTCATTAAATGCACAGTCGCTTTTGTACTTGAAATTGGAAAGCGGTCAAAATGACCGCCTTCGGGGTTCTAGTGTTAAAAATCCTAAACAGTGGCGCTCTAAACATACAAAACTAACAGGTGAGATATGGACCAGGTAACGTATGAATACCGATTGGGATACTCTACTTATTAAGTATACGCCACATGCCACTACTGAAACATTCTCCCAATTATCTACATCTCATTATACCACATCTCAACATAACTTTCCCACACAACCATCGTATTTGTGGCAACAAACGAACAACAAAAAAATACCCCCTCCTGATAAGTATGATTCATTTAATTTTTGGCATCACTGCCAAATGTTGCCTGCCTGCCGCTGTCTACCTACCGGAATGTATTTAAAATCTCATTTCATTACACAATAACTTAATTTGTTACAAACGTTTGTATGAAATGAATCGAAATCCTGCCTGCAGCCTCAATATCAAAAGCATCAACAGAATCAGCAGCAGCAAACTGGCCTGTCGACAGACAATTTTATTTTCGATAATGTGACTGTAGTGTTGTTGTATTTTTACTTTTGATTCTGCAGACGCTAATTATCGGTCAATTATCAGCAAAAGTTGCTAAAAGGAATCTTCCAACGTTTGCCTTTCTTCGCCACTACCTTCTGGAAATTATCGAAGCCAACCGCCCCTGGCTACTCATACTCATATAAGAAAAAATTGGAAATGGAAAATGTAGACCGAAGAACAAGATTACCGATTGTAAACCCACCCCGACATAAAAAAGGACCCAGCGGCCACATTTGGAAAATCAAGGAAATGTTACTCTGGTTGTTTCTTGGTGTTAACGTTTTGCTCCTCCACATTCTTCGGCTTCTTCTCTTTCTGGTGCTTGTTGGCAAGGTTTGCAGATATTACTGTCGAGATACTATCACCACTGCTGCTGCTGATGATGATTGCTGCTGTTGCCATTTCAGTTGAATTCGTTTCGTTTGTGATTATTTTGTAATTGTTATAAATGAAGGTAAATCTGTAACAACATACACACATACACAATTGTGAGCAAATGTGTTGGAAACAAGTGTACCAAATGTGGGAAAACTGGCAAAAATATGTATTTGATAAAATTTACTTTAAAAATCCACGCCTATGTAGCCTGATAGGTGTTGATAAAATTTACTTTAAAAATCCACGCCTATGTAGCCTGATAGGTGTTGATAAAATTTACTTTAAAAATCCACGCCTATGTAGCCTGATAGGTGTTGATAAAATTTACTTTAAAAATCCACGCCTATGTAGCCTGATAGGTGTTGATAAAATTTACTTTAAAAATCCACGCCTATGTAGCCTGATAGGTGTTGATAAAATTTACTTTAAAAATCCACGCCTATGTAGCCTGATAGGTGTTGATAAAATTTACTTTAAAAATCCACGCCTATGTAGCCTGATAGGTGTTGATAAAATTTACTTTAAAAATCCACGCCTATGTAGCCTGATAGGTGTTGATAAAATTTACTTTAAAAATCCACGCCTATGTAGCCTGATAGGTGTTGATAAAATTTACTTTAAAAATCCACGCCTATGTAGCCTGATAGGTGTTGATAAAATTTACTTTAAAAATCCACGCCTATGTAGCCTGATAGGTGTTGATAAAATTTACTTTAAAAA
>NW_026881744.1:0-37385 GCF_032173495.1 Musca vetustissima
CAGTTAAAGTAAATTAGGCTGGGGAGCCAATGTTGTAAATAAAAAATGTATTTCAGACTATCAGGTTTTTAATGATGCTTTTAATACAGTAAATAGGCCCAGGAGGCTTTTGTATTATGAATAAAATAAATGAAATGAAAAATTACAATTAGAATCGACTGCAACTAAAATACTTAATATGTCAACGGGCATAATAAATATTTATTGTTATTTATAAATTGTAACGTACATCGAAGGGGAGATTCGTGATAAAATTGAAAATGCATTTTTGTATTTTGGGTAAGATTTTATAGAGGACTCAGGAAAAACGACCTAATTCTCGAATCGACTTCAATTAAACTTGGAGCGACGAATATCTAGCAATACATTTAATCCAGAAAAATGAAACGAAATTTAAAAAAAAATTAACAGTTAGAAGAAGTTAAGCAATATTTTAGGCTCAATTTAATCCCTTGTGCAAACTTTCGTCGCAATCGGAAAAAATGGGTACTTGATACACGATTTACATAAAATCAATCCGTTTGTAACTCATCGAAATATTAATTTCCGACCGTATACAGTATATATATTCTTGATCAGGGTAATATTCTAAGACGATCTAGCTATGTCCGTACGTCTGTCCGTAATCATCTTCTGAAGGAATTGAGATAGGAATAGCCCCTCCACCACACTGTGGATTTAGATATAGCTCCCATATACAGTTTCGTCAGATTTAATGTAAACGGTCCCTATATATCCTTCGATTTGCAAGAAATTTGGCACAGCGTACTGAATTAAGTCCAGAATGATGTGTGTTAAGTTTCCTGAAAATCGGTCCAGATTTAGATATAGCTCCCATATATATTCGATTTGCACGAAATTTGGCATAGCGTACTGAATAAAGTCTAGGAAAATGTATGAAAATCGGTTCAGATTTAGATATAGCTCCCATATATATTTTCGTCCGATCTAAGGTAAATGGTACACTGTCCCTATATATCCTTCGATTTGCACGAAATTTGGCATAGTGTACTGAATTAGGTCAGTAATGATGTGTGTTAAGTTTCCTGAAAATCGGTTCAGATTTAGATATAGCTCCTATATATATTTTCGTCCGATTTAATGTAAATGGTACACCAAAGTCCCTATATATCTTTCGATTTGCACGATACTTCGCAAAGCGTACTTAATAAAGTCGAGAATGATGTGTGCTAAGTTTCGTGAAAATCTGTTCAGATTTAGATATAGCTCCCATATATATTTTCGTCCGATTTAATGGAAATGGTACCCCAAAGTACCTATATAAGATTCGATTTACACGAAATTTGGCATAGTGTACTGAATTAGGTCTTAAATGATGTGTGTTAAGTTTCCTGAACATCTGTCAAGATTTAGGTATAGCTCCCATATTTATTTTCGTCCGATTTTACACAACATTGACACAAAATTTTGCACAACGTTTCGAAGTTTATATCTATATATATAAAAATGGAGCAAGAAAAATGTATACTAACGCATCAATTGAGAATGGCTGGACCGATTTGACTCAAAATTTCTTTAAGTTGTCGGTAATTATAGGGGGAAGGTTTTTATGAAATAAAATTTTGGAAAAAATTCGCGAAAATTTTGCAAAAATTATTTTAAAGACACGGCTGGATCGATTTGACTTAAAGTTTCTGTTAGTAGTCTGTAATTGAAGTGGAAAGAACAGTGAAAGAACATTTTGAGAAAAATCCGCGAAAATGTTGCAAAATATATTTTGAAAGATATTAGCATTTCCACACATTTTATATCGAATCTTTATGGTTTCATCTCTTCGGAGTTCTTTTTGGACATATTTTGGGCGAAAATGGGCAGCGTATATCTTTAAGAAATTGTCAATTATGGAAAATTCTCAAAAGATGTATGTTAATTTTCTACAATTAATTGGACTGTCCTTGCCTTAAAAATGAATTGCTGTTCGCTTCAGTGAAGGTTTAAAAGGTGAGAAAAAATCGAAAACCGCGAAAAATTTGCAAAAAAAAAATATTATGAAGCATTTTTGCATTTCCATGAATTAGGTATCGAGGTATTTTGGTAGCACCACATCGTAGTTCTTATTTTGAATTATTTTCGGCGAAAATTAGTAGCGTATCATTCCTTATATCCTACATTTGCCAATTATTGAAAATTTTCAAAATATTTAATTTTTTCAATTCAATTGACATTGTATTGAAATTTTTTAAAAAAGAATTGAAAATTGTATAATTGAATTTACACGCGATCATTCTATTTAGGCTAAAACAAGGATGGAAAATCAACCATTATATTGTGGTTATATGTCTAATCGTTTGTTAATATATTTGAACTTATAAACAGAACACCTCGCATATATCCGATACCAAACATGTGTGGACATAAATAGAGAATTTTTCGCAAAAATGTGTCTTAACCCCCAATATACCGCAATGACATATTACAGCTACTACAATGGGAATGAAGATATATTCGTTTTTGTAGGAAGATTAATGGGGGATATCATTATATTGGTGCTACCCGGAAACTTGGACAATTATTTATAATTTTTTGTAAGGAGCTTTTGTATTCAATGACCATCTAAAATATATAATTACAGCCTATTTGGTTGAAATAAGTGACCAAACACCCCAAAAATTGAAATCCGAAAGTCAAACTTATATGTGCATTTAAACTTATTGAATTTAATTTTTTTTTTAAAATGGCAGCAAATTGTAGATATTTAGTACTTTAATGTTACTTTATGCGTGCTCTGATAAATACCAAAATATTGCAAAGAGCTGTACACTATACATTATGGTGTAGGGTAAAAAAAAACAAATCTAAAATGCCGAACATTATACACCAACAAAATTGCTAGGCAAGACAACGTTTGCCGGGCCCGCTAGTTAGATATGAATTCTACACCGAATTCCCCAGATGGGCCCGTTTGGCACCAAATTTTGCACAACGTGCGGAAAATAATACATATTACATAAAGTGTGACAAGTTTTGTTGATATCGGTTCAGATTTAGATATAGCTCCTAGATATAGTTTCGTCCGATTTTAAGTAAAAGGTGCACAAAAGACCCAAAGTTAGGCCGTTTGTTACAAAATTTTGCACAACGTACTGAAATTAATATTGCCTAACGTTTTCCAAGTTTTGTAGGAATCTGTTCCAATTTAGATATTGCTCCCATATATAGTTTCGTCCGATTTTAGTTAGATTGTACACCAAAGACCAACATTAGGCTGATTGACACAAAATGTTGCACAACGTAGTGAAGTTACTATAACCTAGCATGTGGAATTTGCTGTTGCAATCTGTTCAAATTTGGATATAGCTACCATATATATTTTCTCCCGATTTTATGTAAATGATGCATCAAGTTTCGATGAAATCGGTTTGGGTTTCGATATTTTTGTCAGTAGTGTTGGCGGTTTATTTGGGATGCCAATTGCATTTTGTTTTTGCAAAATAATTAGGCTGACGCAGGCACGGTTAAACTGTTTGGTTTGTTGCTGTATACTAGCAACACCAACAAAGTCGTTGTGTGCATTTGTCGCGATGTGACAACACACAACAGGGGAAAAGGAGAGGTATTGTTTGTAAATGCCTTGTTCACCTCGAAGTGAGGCTCCAGCGAAATTCTCATGCAGTTTATACTTGCAACACCAACAAAGTCGTTGTGTACATTTGTCGCGATGTGACAACACACAACAGTGGGAAACGTGTGGTATTGTTTGTAAATGCCTTGTTAACCTCGAAGCTAAGTACTTCGCTTTGTTACAAGAGACATTTGGGTCTGGGGAGAATATCCAAACAAAAAACAAAGGGAACTGATGAGGATCAGTGGCGTGATCCGAAACTATAGTCTTCCCTGCCTTACCCCCCGGCAAACAATGCCATACATTCCCCACTAATAAATAGCTGTTTTTTTATAAAAGCAACAAACTGGGATTCAGCCTGATTATTTTGCAAAAACAAAATATATTTTCGTCCGATTTTAAAAATGGTACACCAAACTCCTCATTTTTATTAAATATTTATTCAAATAATCAAAGGGTGTCCGATTGATATTTGCTTTAAATTGATTTACATAAAAAACTAGAACATAGGGTTCCATAATGAACTATAACCCGCATTTAGAACTAGCCTCTGTGTGGGAGGTACCAGAAGGAGTGAACCGATATTCTCTATCTTCGAACTTGAACTAAGTTTGGAAGAAATAATAACATGGGCAAAGTTTGTACGAAATCAAATTTTTCTGAAACAAATTTGGTCCAAAGAAACATGGGGTCTAGGACCAATATTTCGATGAGGCACATTTTCAGAGTTTCAAAGTGTATACACCCTCATTAACCATAAGGTGAAGGTTTAATTATCCATTAAAAATTTCTGAAGTTTGTATTATGGTTTACATAATACCTTTTTAGAAATGTCGGTATAGGTCCACTTTTTGGTATGTTCCCTATATTTTCATTTCTAGTACATGTCAGTATATCTATGGTGGAGGGTACCCAAAGTTCGGCCCGGCCGAACTTAACGCTTTTTCGCTTGTTTAATATTCCATTTTCAAAAAATCGTTTTTTTTTTTGTTTTCGTGGTACATCAATGATTTTTGGTACACATATAGAGAAAACTGTTCTAACTCCGAAACCGTTCGCGATCAAATTTTTGGTTGATGCGCGAGTTACGAGTTTGTTTCCATTGATTCAAATAAAAAAATTGATTTGCTGGGACTTCTGTCCTCTTTTCGGTTTATTGTAAGAATGCTTAAAATTAATTTACAAAATATGTATTTATGCAAAAGACAAACAGTTATTTTAATTACGTTTTTGATTTGCGTAATATGATATAGTTTTGGTGTGGCGTGTGTCAATTATGTTGTGTCAGCGTATGATCGGTAATTGTTGTGTATGAGTGTGAAGTGTAGTGTCAGCATGTTTGAGTGAAACGCGTGTGAACGGTAATTGTTGTGTATGAGTGTGTTGTGTCAGCATGTCTGAGTGAAACGCGTGTGGACAATATATGTTGTATCAGCATGTTGCGTCAGCCTGTGGGGTTGATGGCCAACGTAACTCCTCCCCCCTTAGAGTAGAGTGACGGCCATAAAGAACTGGAGGTTGGTATGGCCGGAACGACGACGTTCGGTGTTGCTTGTGTTGTTCTTCTTGAGAAGTATAGAATGATCATCATGACTGCTAGGATTAATAGGGCCAAGTGGGTAAATTTCATAGTGTCTTCCGTTTCGTTTTCCAAAGTTAGGACAGCTTCCTTATTTTCGACATAAAATCCTTCCAGCTTCCTCAAGTTTAAAGTTTCTATTATCGCCTCTTCTTCAATTTGGGAGTATGTTGGTGGTGCTATGTGGGTGTGTTCCCAGAACATGCTATGGTTGTCCGAGTAAGGAGTTCCATTGATGACGACTTCGCAGGACTTGTATCGCAGGAGTGCAGTTCCTTTTACTTCATGGGGGTTTTTACTGCAAGTAGATTTTATTAGTGCATGTTTAATATTAATAAAAAGTATATAATTCTCTTCAAGTGGTATTATTGACTCCACTGGTCCGGCATCGTTAAATATGCATTTGGGGGGTTTGTGGTTCAGCAGGTTTCCAACACAGGATGAGTTGTTCACGTCTTCTTTATACAGCGGGGAGCGACAATAAAAGGTGCTTTCAATCCTTTTTTTTCTAAATCCTAACTATGATGTTCATTCATAGTTTTAAAGGATTCTTTTCTTTATTTAATTATTTAATTTAATTTTTATTCTTTATAATTTAATTCCGAAAAGTGTTCTTGTACTTACAGCCATACCCAGAAATAGAAGTGCACCATGATGATTACGATGTTGTCTGCCTATGAGGCGTTGAAACGCTACGACGTATAGGGTGTTTGTATAACTTAAGGGACCTTTTCAGTTTTCCACTTCCATTTGTTTTTAAAGTTTTTATAGTTTTTTAGCATTTTCCTTATCGATTTTTGATTATCCTTTTTTCACTTCTTTATTTATTTAATTTATTCAAAAGGGTTTTTTTTTAGATTTTGAATGTAACTTTTGCTCTTTTCACTTTTCACTTTTGTCATTTATTTTATTTTTATCAAAATGTGTTTTTTTTTTTGTAACTTTTTCTATTTTATTTTCACTTTTGTCATTTATTTTTATCAAAATGTTCATTTTGTTTTTTTTTTATAAGTTTTCCTTTTTTATCGAGTCCTATACGCGTTAGGCAGGACTACCGACTGCGCCAGTTACGAGATTGTTTCCATTGATTCAAATAAAAAAAATTGATTTGCTGGGACTTCTGTCCTCTTTTCGGTTTATTGTAAGAATGCTTTAAATTAATTTACAAAATATGTATTTATGCAAAAGACAAACAGTTATTTTAATTACGTTATTGATTTGTGTAATATGATATAGTTTTGGTGTGGCGTGTGTCAATTATGTTCTGTCAGCGTATGATCGGTAATTGTTGTGTATGAGTGTGAAGTGTAGTGTCAGCATGTTTGAGTGAAACGCGTGTGAACGGTAATTGTTGTGTATGAGTGTGTTGTGTCAGCATGTCTGAGTGAAACGCGTGTGGACAATATATGTTGTATCAGCATGTTGCGTCAGCCTGTGGGGTTGATGGCCAACGTAACTCGCGCACAAGTTACCGCCATAAGAAACCAGTGAGCGGAGCAGTATAGTCGGACGGCGCCGACCATATGATACCCTGCACAACTATCACGAAAAGCAAACTTTCTGCGGTTCTATATTCTGAGCCTGGGCAATATTTCGTGATATTTCCACTTATATATATTTGGTCACTTTAGGTTTAGGGGAATATTGACCGATCATCATCTAAACAACCGTTCTAAGTATTTGGTCAGATCCCCTCCACGTTGTAAAATAATTGCCTCTAGAACGACTAGAAAATCTGACAAAATTAAAGTTTTCTATTCATTGCACCCCCTGAATAAAATCTCAACTTCACCGAAAACTGTAGGCGTCGTTCTTGACCATAATCGGAACTTCATGTACAATTTCAAAGTGATCAGCGCGACATTTCCGTCCTCTAATGGAGTAATAGTAATACTAGGCACATAGTCACCTTTACCTAATTACGGTAACTCCCACATCAGAGTACATACAGCCATATAGTTGGTATTCATTTGAAGGTCAACAACTCCTCTTGGATATACTATCAACTTCTCGGGTATATGTCCTTCAGGAGCAAGTATATATGCCCCCAGAATAAAGATTTTTTAATTTTTCACACAAAAGTCAGGGTCCATTGTCCATGTCTAGATCGACTCAGCTAGTCGAGATATGAAGTATGATCGATATACTTAAAGGTGGGTGGGTGGAGGCGTTACAAACTCTTGGAGATGCACACAGCTATAATACCCTGACAGCATAGTTGTGTAGGGTATAAAAATCTTAAAATTACGCTGTTTATTATATTGACCAAAAACCTTGATACATATCTTCCTTCGTAAAATAAGAATTTGAAATATAAGAAAAATATAGGAAATTACGTTAATATTTTCATTATATTAATGCCATGTATCAACCTAAAAATTAATTTAAAAATATCTACATAATCTAAACACCATGATGAATCGAATGATATCAAAATCACACAAGTCTGTGTAACGGTTTGTAAATGACAGCGACAACAAATCAAGATATTGAGGAAAAATATTTGTTTTTGGTTCGAAGAAAAAATGTCATCGTATTTATGTCTTTAATTTTATACTAGAATTTGCAGGAACAAATGTTGGTGTTATTCTTCTATTTTACTCGAATTTCAACCAAAAATTCACATATGTATATAAAAATAATCACTTTTTGTGAATAAGTATACACTTTGCAGATTATAGCAAGATCATTTCGATAAATCTTGGGCTTCTATAAATAGGAATAAATCTATATCTATATTACATATATAAAAATGAATTGCTGTTCGTTAGTCTCGCTAAAACTCGAGAACGGCTGAACGGATTTTTCTTATCATAGTCTTGAAATGTTCGTGGAGCTTCAGGGAAGGTTTAAAAGGTTCAGAAAACTTGAAAATCGCGAAAAATTTCCAAAAAAAATTATGAAGCATATTTGCATTTCCACGAATTTAGTATCGAGCTATTTTTGAGATTTTTGGGCGCAAATTGGTGGACCAATATTGTTAACTGTTAGTAGGATTTATGCTACCAAATAAAACAACCAGCAACGATTAGGTTGAAAAACATGCCCAAATCCCCAAAGGATCGTATAATGTGGAGGCTTTTGGGAAGCTTTGTAATGATGGACATACATACAAAACCCCCAAATAAGTTTTTTGTTTTTACTTGCTGCAATAGTTTGCTGGGTAATATACAGATCATCAACTCACTCAATTTCGCTGTTATGCTGGAACCTTCCCTCTTTCGTTGCTACTCTTTATTTTTACATTTAAGTGCAGTACACAACAACAGTATTTAAGTACTCGCACACACATCCCCCTCGCCCCACACCACATCTTTCTAGTTCTCGGATGTTGTTTTGCACTACCCTCTTTTTCAACATACTCTTTGTTCTTTTATTCTTCATTGTAGCGCAGGTCGATCCGCTACACCTCCACCCCCTTGCCTTACGGTAGGTCTGTAAATTATATACGGTATGCAAAGCAAAATCTTGCAGTTTTGTAAGTCAGTAGGGTGGTGAATTTTATTTTCTTTTTTACATGATTAACAGAAAGCCTAAGTGGTTTCTCTGCAAATACTGATCGATCTTTCTGTCTGCTGTACTGGATCAATCAACAAGTTTTTGGCTTAAGCAATTTCTAATTACGATTAAATAAATTTTAACAACGTGGAGTGATACTGATCAAGGGATCAAGTGTAAAATTACATCAATATTTTTCTGGAACATCCGATTTCAAATAAAATAACAATTTAAATCAGCTAATAAGCCCAACAATACCCATCAATTACTACCCTTATTTTGACCAATTTTCGATTTTTGTCGTGGAACACGGATTTTGTCAGCAAGGTCTGATATAAATAAATCGCAGTTTCCATTTGTGAACAATCATTGTAACTCATATCTTCCGATCGGATCGTATACCACCGTCTAAGCTTTTCAGAAAGTTATACACAGGTAATTTATATATAAATATATAGTTCCGTCGATAGTCGGAGTAATTGGATTATTATTTTTATATTCAGAGCACTTGCCTACGAAAATCCACATTTCAAGGAAAACCCGTGCTCTGTGTAACTATTCCTGGAGGGCTGTACAAATCAGCCACATTCCAGCTATTTTGTACGTGACCTAACATTTATACAAGTGACATAACCTTGATTGCAAAATATATAGAAGAAACCACATGATCTTATAAGCCGTATTTCATCACACGAGCAAGCACTATACCTTGACCTGTTCATATCCGCAACATATATAAATTCCTGAATAAAACACCCTCCCGGATTTAACCCTAAGGATTCTCTTTGATGTAGCTCCCATATAACGGTACTCAAAATGTTTATTCGATTAGATCAAAACCTCTTTACAAAAAATTATTAATAAGTAAAGCAGGAGTATATTGGTAAACTCAGGTGTTACATAAAGCAATTATCTATTAACATGGCGTATGTGCAGCAAATTTGTATATTAAATTAATATAGCCACTGACGTCACCAACAAGTTCTTCGAGGCCTCGACGTGCTGTTAAAAGACGATACATTACCGTGGTAAGTTCACAATATATTATGTTTCAATTTATAATCAAATTTTGATATATCTATGCCAAACTGTATTGTAATTTGTGCACCTCAAAATCATTTAAAACAGAATTCCGTCAGATATACCCAAATGCCTACGGGTTTACCTTTTCTTTTATACACCTAGTAATGAAATAATATTTAAACATCCTAGTTTTTCAATAATCCAATAATGAAACAATATACTCCTACTCTTTTTTTCTAAGAATTAAAATTATTAGTAATTAAATTATATTTTCATAAATTTATTCTGCTCTGTATTCCTAAATTGCAGATTCTTTTCTAAACACTAAAAACCATCAAATTTTTTTTGAAGTTCGATTTCTCCATTTTATTTAATTTGTAGTCATGTTGTTGAATAAATGAATTTATTTTGTTTTTGAATCACTATAATTCACAATGAATGCTTAATTATTCCTGATTTTACGGCCGGGATGTGAGAGTAGACGACAATAATCAGAAATAGGGGACTTATAAATAAACTGTAAGCCAGTAAGTCCATGGATGGGATGGGTTATGAGGCTATCGATTCCAGAACACCAATCCGAAATTATCAGTATGAGGAATAACGATAGATAATTTGGGTTTTTTTCTAGACCAGTTGGGGTACAATAAGATTTTTTTGTTTTTGCAATTGTAGTAAGGATCTAATTTTTCTTGAAATATGTTAAACGGGAGTCTATATAAAAATTTTGTTTATGTTGAGAGTAGTGGCGGTGACCTCCAGGGACACGAACCCCCCAACTGACTGAAGCTAGCTCATTATGGCTCCCAGTCCTTGTGAGGTGCAGAAATCGATTTCTCATGTGACCGGAATTTCCCCTACCCTCGCTGGGAAACTCCCAGTTGATCAGTTTGTTCATTACATAAATAAATGGCGCCCAACGTGGGGCTTAAGGAACTTAAAATTTGGTTACAATCTAATAATATAGGCATAAACTTGTATTACTAGTATACCAACAATAGGTGTCAAAGGTTAAGTGTCTACTGAGCCCTATTCAATAGACTAAGGTAAATTTATAGAGTTCTATTCAGCAAACAGTTATAGAAAGTAACTTGGTTGGATATAATTAGGTATTTGAATAAATATCAGACCTCTAAGGATATTTTATTATCTGATCGTTTCGGAATATAAAACCTGGAGTATATCTCATACTACTTTCTATACGAATTTTATACAACCAGATTCTTTTTCTGTAATTTGTTTGTGTTATAATCTTTTCATATATTCGTCAAAATTCTACTGAGATATGAGCTTCCTATTTACTACAGGATTTACTTTATTTTCGCTGATCGCATTATAAAGTCCGTAGTTAATGGTGACTGTGAAAATCGAAGCTTGTTTGTCGGAGGTATTGTACGAGTATATGAGATGCATTCATCCAATAGCCCAGTTTTGAGATTCCATTTGTCTATCGTATTCCTTTTTGAAATATGTCGTTCTACCCTAGTTATACATCGCCGGAAAACCGTAAAATTGTTATTTGATTTGCTTATTTTTTTTTAATAGTTTTCGTATAGAGAAACCTTTATAGATGTACTAATTTTTGAGTTCGTTCCTACCCAATTAAAATTCTGAACTATAAATAAATAGTAATAAAAAAATATGATTCAGCGCAGTCCACAATATCCTTTAGGCTCTTCTATGGGAGCACATTCAATGACTTCGGCGCATGGTGAGGACAAATGTAGCCTTTGTGAAGAAGCATTAATTTTCAATTCGCAAGAATGCTATTACATAACAACTTGTGGACACATTTTCCATCGAATATATGTTGAACAAGCTCTATCCACTTCGGCAGAATGCCCCCATTGTAAGCTACCATGCACCTTAGCGGACTTGAGAAAATACAATGGTAATTCCAACACCACCGATAATACCTCCGTTGAAATTTCCAACCAAACCGTATACAATAAGAAGTCGAAACCATTAGGCCGAGGTAAAGGAAGAGGGGCAATGGTAATAGGCCTATGACTAGAAACCTCAGCAAATCCCTTTTTACCGAAATTTTTGACCAGGACTGTACTCCTAGAACAAACTTTGATAATCTGGTTGAGATTACCGAAGAGTATTCTCCAGCTAGAAATAATACTTCATATCGGTTCCCAATGCAAAACAATCCTAGCGATAATATTATTAGACCTTCATCTCAAAATATGGTGAATATAGATTATTCGAAGATAAAAACTATGATAGAGAATAATATTGCGAAATTTTTGCAAAATTTAAATTTAGTGCCAAATCCTCCACCGAATCTTCAGCAAAGTACTGTACAAACACCACCAGTCAACAGCATTAATAATATTGGTACTAACGACAACTTATCCCCCTTGAATGTAACTAGTAGTAGACACAGTTCAAGCCAAATTGAGCAAATGGTCTCTTCACGCCCCGAAAAGCTGACGGCCATTATTCAAAATTGGAATGTCAAATTTGATGGCTCCAGTACAGGTCTAACGGTGGAAGAGTTCTTGTACCGAATTAAATCCTTAACACTTGAACATTTTGAAAATAATTTTACCATAATATGCAAAAACCTCCCTGTCCTTCTCACAGGCAAAGCCCGCGAGTGGTATTGGAGGTACCACAAACAGGTGGACTCCATAGAGTGGACATCTTTCTGCGCGGCGTTAAAATGTCAATTTAAAGACATGCGTTCGTCATATGAGATAAAAGAAGAAATTAGGAATCGAAAAATGAAGCCTGGTGAAACCCTCGAGGCATTTTATGATGCAGTTTGCACAATTGTAGACAGGCTTGATCAACCTATACCTGAAGAGGAGTTGGTTGAAATGTTGGTGAGAAACTTAAGACCTGAAATTCGACATGAGTTACTATATGTGCCTGTCTTCACCATTGCTCATCTTAGAAATTTAGTCCAAAGAAGGGAGAAATTATTCGGGGACGAATTTTATCGCAAAAATCTCTCATTAAAACCGCAGTTTAACCCAACTCATACGCCCAAACGAAATATTGCTGAATTGGACAATTCTGAAGAACTAATGCCAGATCCAAAGTCAGGAGATTGTGTTGACGCTGTCACTTTTGGCTCTAATATTACCAAGTGCTGGAATTGCGACCAAACGGGGCACTTCTGGGACGATTGCGAGCAACAACGTACCGTTTTCTGCTATGGGTGTGGCACAAAAAATGTGTATAAACCACAGTGCGTACGATGTGCAGACAGAAAGTTAGGGTTTTCAAAAAACTCCCCACGTCAAAACCAACCAAAGCAACCTTAGTCAATACTGAGGAAAATAAAATAAATCCAACTTTATCACCTTCTATAACAATTTTAAAGCGTAACACCGTTAATGATAATACTTCGCCTAAACCTCTTTATCCGATTCGTCCATACCACGAGCGTTACCAAACGGGACCAAATTTTTCAAATTAATTCAATTACCAATACCACAGAAAAGCGACCAAAACGGTCGACTATTCGATTGCGATTGTACTTTCGGCGAAGAAAACTTACCCGAAAATACGTAATTTCCTCCATAGTTGCAAATGCCAAAGATAAAAGGTATTATGCAAAAATCTCTTTTTTGAACTTTAAAGAATGTGGTTTACTTGACACAGGAGCAAATGTATCCTGTATTGGATCAAGTTTAGCTCAGGAAGATTTTTCTCAGTTTAAAGAGTATGTGTCAAACTACTCAGGGGTAAGAACTGCTGATGGAACTATTCAAAAAACTCTTGGTTTTCTGGATGTTGACCTGACATTCCGCAATGAGACACGAAAATTAAGATTTCTTGTTGTCCCATCTATAACACAAAGAGTTATTTTGGGGTTAGATTTCTGGAGAGCTTTCAATTTAGCCCCAGATCTATTTGAATCAGCCATTACAACCGAACCAAACCTACACCAATATTCCTTGAATGATCTTGAAATGACACACATGAAAATAAATAGCATTCCAAACTCGGATAAAGCAACGGATGTCCAAAAATATCCCTTGACTGTCAGTCAACTAAATCAACTCAATTGTATAGTCGAGTTGTTTCCGAATTTTTCTACACAGGGTTTAGGCCGGACAAAACTAATAGAACATGAGATCGACGTGGGCGGGGCGAAGCCAATTAAACAGAGGTTCTATCCGGTTTCACCCGCGGTGGAGAACCTGATGTTTAAGGAAATTGATAGGATGCTCGCTCTAGGGGTCATTGAACCCTCGACATCTCCTTGGAGTTCGCCCATGCGTCTGGTGCTAAAACCAAATAAAATTAGACTTTGTTTGGATGCACGAAGACTAAATCAAGTTACAACTAAAGATGCATATCCGCTTCCCAGCATCGAGGGCATCTTTGCCCGCTTGCCTAAGGCTAACATCATAACAAAACTTGACCTCAAGGACGCGTACTGGCAGGTTGGACTTAGTGAGAACTCGAAACCATTGACGGCATTTACGGTACCGGGTCGCCCTTTGTATCAGTTCACTGTAATGCCTTTCGGTCTGTGCAACGCACCACAAACTATGTGTCGTCTCATGGACAATATAATTCCGCCAGACCTAAAGCATTGCGTGTTCGGATACCTTGACGACCTGGTTATCATTACCGAAGATTTTCCAACTCACATTTCCATCCTTGCCAGAATCGCCCAAGAGTTCCGGAGAGCTAATCTGACTCTGAACATAGACAAATGCCAATTTTGTGTGACCCAGGTCAAATACTTGGGTTACGTCATTGGCCATGGTGGCATACAGACAGATCCCGAGAAAATTGAATCAGTAGCACAATGGCCTATACCGAAAACAGTAAAGCAAGTTCGTGGATTTTTGGGTTTAGCGGGATGGTACAGACGCTTCATCGAAAACTTTTCTTCACTCACATTTCCAATCACAGAAACTTTGTCAACTAAGAAAAAGTTTAAGTGGACTACAGAAGCCAATAAGGCTTTTGAAGAAGTGAAGAAGCGTCTGACCACTGCTCCCGTTCTTGCTAATCCGGACTTCAAGAGAAAGTTTTATCTGCACTGTGATGCATCGGATTACGGCATTGGTGCAGTCCTTGTGCAATTCGATGGAAATGGACACGAAAGGCCAATAGCCTTTATGTCAAAAAAACTAAATACGGCACAGCGTAACTACAGCGTGACGGAAAGAGAATGCTTGGCCGCCATAGAAGCTATTAAGCGCTTCCGTTGTTACCTGGAGCTCCAAGACTTCGAGGTCATTACGGATCATTCCTCCTTAAAGTGGCTTATGAGTCAGGACCTTACGGGTAGGCTGGCCAGATGGGTCTTTAAATTACAGCCATATAGGTTCACCATAAGTCACCGCAAGGGGAAAGACCACGTAGTGCCCGATGCGTTGTCGCGGATTCCTCCAGAGGAACTATCAGCGTTGGAGTTTACAGAACCAGAAATTGATCTCTCTTCGCCATGTTTTAACGATCCCGATTATGAAGTTCTAAAAACTAAAATCTCTGAAAACAGTCATAAATACCCTGACATAAAAATCATTGACAAGTTCGTTTACATCCGTACCGAGCACTACACTGGCGATCCCGGACAAGAAGAGAGTGCTTGGAAACTTTGGATACCCAGAAATCTTCGGCAAAATGTCATATCTCGTTTCCATATATCGCCAATAGCAGCCCACGGGGGTATGTATAAAACGGTGGAACTCATTCGCCGAAATTTTTATTGGCCTGGACTATTGACAGATGTCCGAAATTTTGTTAGAGATTGTGAAGTCTGTAAGGTAACCAAGCCTCCAAATATAATTCTAAAACCCGAAATGGGAAACCAAGTTTTTACTACGCGGCCATTTCAACGGTTATATGTTGACTTTCTTGGTCCCTATCCCAGGTCCAAGAATGGTCACATTGGACTTTTTATCGTTTTGGACCATCTCACTAAATATCATTGGTTGTGTCCCCTCCGAAAATTTAATTCTTCTACGGTTCAAAAATACCTTCTAGAACAAATATTCCATCAATATGGAGTTCCCGAGTATTTAGTCAGCGACAACGGTTCGCAATTTAAAGCTAACGACTTTAAGGCGTTTCTGACTAAACTCGGAATTAAACACATTTATACGGCGTTGTACTCCCCCCAATCAAACGCTTCGGAGAGGGTCAACAGATCTATAATTTGTGGAATTCGATCGTATTTGAAGCAAGACCACAAGATGTGGGATGAACACATTTCCGCCATTAGTTGTGCCCTCAGGAATTCTGTCCACCAGGCCATCAAACATTCCCCATATTTTGCCACTTTTGGTTTTCATATGATTACCCACGGGGATTCCTACCAGCTTCTCAGAAATATCAACCTATTGGATGAACCCACAAGTCAAATAAAACGTGAGGATCAACTTTCACTGATAAGAAAGGAATTGAGAAAAAACATGTCAAAGGCTTATGATACCAATCGCAATCAGTATAATTTGCGCACTCGTCCTATATTTTATACCGTTGGACAAACCGTGTTCCGACGAAATTTTTCACAGAGCAACGCATCTAAAAACTATGCCGCCAAACTATCCCCACTCTTTATAAAGGCGATAGTTCAATCGAAAGTGGGAAATAATTATTACATTTTAAAAGACTTCGAAGGTAATTCCACGGGAACATATCACGCAAAGGATATGCGCCCTTAAGTTTATTATGCGCCTGTTAATATTGTTATCCAATGGATCAATATTACCCGGTTTGTAATGATGGACAGACATACAAAACCCCCCAAATAAGTTTTTTGTTTTTACTTGCTGCAATAGTTTGCTGGGTAATATACAGATCATCAACTCACGCAATTTCGCTGTTATGCTTTAACCTTCCCTCTTTCGTTGCTACTCTTTATTTTTACATTTACGTGCAGTACACAACAACAGTATTTAAGTACTCGCACACACACCCCCCTCGCCCCACACCACATCTTTCTAGTTCTTGGATGTTGTTTTGCACTACCCTCTTTTTCAACATACTCTTTGTTCTTTTATTCTTCATTGTAGCGCAGGTCGATCCGCTACACCTCCACCCCCCTTGCCTTACGGTAGGTCTGTAAATTATATACGGTATGCAAAGCAAAATCTTGCAGTTTTGTAAGTCAGTAGGGTGGTGAATTTTATTTTCTTTTTTACATGATTAACAGAAAGCCTAAGTGGTTTCTCTGCAAATACTGATCGATCTTTCTGTCTGCTGTACTGGATCAATCAACAAGTTTTTGGCTTAAGCAATTTCTAATTACGATTAAATAAATTTTAACAACGTGGAGTGATACTGATCAAGGGATCAAGTGTAAAATTACATCAATATTTTTCTGAAACATCAGATTTCAAATAAAATAACAATTTAAATCAGCTAATAAGCCCAACAATACCCATCAAATGGTACCCTTATTTTGACCAATTTTCGATTTTTGTCGTGGAACAAGGATTTTTGTCAGCAGGGTCTGATATAAATAAATCACAGTTTCCATTTGTGAACAATCCTTGTAAATTATATCTCCCGATCGGATCGTATACCACCGTCTAAGCTTTTTAGAAAGTTATACACAGGTAATTTATATATAAATATATAGTTCCGTCGATAGTCGGAGTAATTGGATTATTATTTTTATATTCAGAGCACTTGCCTACGAAAATCCACATTTCAAGGAAAACCCGTGCTCTGTGTAACTATTCCTGGAGGGCTGTACAAATCAGCCGCATTCCAGCTATTTTGTACGTGACCTAACATTTATACAAGTGACATAACCTTGACTGAAAAATATATAGAAGAAACCACATGATATTATTAGCCGTATTACATCACACGAGCAAGCACTATACCTTGACCTGTTTATATCCGCAACAATTCCTGATATAAAACACCCTCCTGGATTTAACCCTAAGGATTCTCATATTCCGGGATTAGAATAAGTAAAGCAGGAGTATATTGATAAAATCAGGTGTTACATAAAGCAATTATCTATTAACATGGCGTATATACAGCAAATTTGTATATTAAATTAATCTAGCCACTGACGTCACCAACAAGTTCTTCGAGGCCTCGACGTGCTGTTAAAAGACGTTACATTACCGTGGTAAGTTCACAATATATTATGTTTCAATTTATAATCACATTTTGCTATATCTATGCCAAACTGTATTGTAATTTGTGCACCTCAAAATCATTTAAAACAGAATTCCGTCAGATATACCCAAATGCCTACGGTCTTCCCTTTTCTTTTGTACACACCTAGTAATGAAATAATATTTAAACATCCTAGTTTTGCAATAATCTAATAATGAAACAATATACTCCTACTCTTTTTTCTAAGAATTAAAATTATTAGTAATTAAATTATATTTTCATAAATTTATTCTGCTCTGTATTCCTAAATTGCAGATTCTTTTCTAAACACTAAAAACCATCAAATTTTTTTTTTTGGAGTTCGATTTCTCCATTTTATTTAATTTGTTGACATGTTGTTGAATAAATGAATTTATTTTGTTTTTGAATCACTATAATTCACAATGAATGCTTAATTATTCCTGATTTTACGGCCGGGATGTGAGAGTAGACGACAATAATCAGAAATAGGGGACTTATAAATAAACTGTAAGCCAGTAAGTCCATGGATGAGATGGGTTATGAGGCTATCGATTCCAGAACACCAGGAATCCGAAATTATCAGTATGAGGAATAACGATAGATAATTTGGGTTTTTTTTCTAGACCAGTTGGGGTATAATAAGATTTTTTTTTTGTTTTTGCAATTGTAGTAAGGATCTAATTTTTCTTGAAATATGTTAAACGGGAGTCTATATAAAAATTTTGTTTATGTTGAGAGTAGTGGCTGTGACCTCCAGGGACACGAACCCCCCAACTGACTGAAGCTAGCTCATTATGGCTCCCAGTCCTTGTGAGGTGCAGAAATCGATTTCTAATGTGACCGGAATTTCCCCTACCCTCGCTGGGAAACTCCCAGTTGATCAGTTTGTTCAATACACGTATTAGTCGAACAACCGTAATATAAGGACATATAGAGTTCTCAATTTTGTCACATTTTAAATTCAATTGGCCAATTATACGGGCAGTTCTGGCTTCGAATCATTTCACAAAATTCGACATGACCAAATTTAATTCATTTTTTACTTATTTTTTCTATATCCAGGCTGGTACTTAGTACTTCTCTCAAATCCACTCCCGTTAGCCACGGACATTTCTGCCCTTTACTTTGTAATCCAAACGGACTGCAGTAAACTAACTAAAATGTATTTACCTGATTTATTTGACACTAGCATTTAATGGTAAAGGGTCAGCTTTGTGTCACCCAAAATGGACAACTTTCAGCATTAATGGTCTTCGTCAGATTCCATTTGCATCAAGGTCCATGGCGTTGCTATCATTGTTGGCCGGGCTATCAGCACATGCTGCTTCTTTTCTTCGTCCTTTCCGCTGTGCCATAATAGAAGATGCCAAAACACATTATTCACAACAACAACGCCAACATTGTTAATAATAGCTAAAACAGCAACAACTACAACAACAACAGTAGCAATAATGTATTTCATACTTCTGATAACCCCTCCTGGGATGATATACATACATACATATAAAAAAGAGAGATAGCGAAACTACAGTCAAGGCAGGTTACAGTGGTAACAACAACAACAACAACAACACAAATATTCATAGCTCAAAACGAAACAACAAAATACTTGAAGGGATAATGGAACTAAAACTGTGTTGTGACACACAAAAACGCTCATTCACGCACAAGCACACATACGTACACATACACCAAGCCCAAATAACATAGGACACCATTAGCATTAGATGTGAAATTTCTTTGTTTTTGCCACCCATGGAGTTAAGTGAGAGATTACAAGAAAGCTCGCACACCACTCAACAAAAAGCGCTGAGGCTAAGGAATGACAACGCCAACTGATGACGATGATGCTGCTGCTGATGAGAATAAACCTCCTCAAATGAATGAACGAACGACTGACTGACTGACTGAGTGAGTGACACAGATACAAGTGGCAGGGAAGATTATGAGGCCCTCATAACAGACCAAAATTGTAGACACCATATTGCCTTTGTTATTTTCTTCATTCCATTTTTGTCAAAGTTGTTTTTTTTTTTCTTGACAAATGCGATCATTTCCATGAGTCAAATAAAGCCAATGTCAACCGGTAAGAATTTTCTTAACAAGATTTTGTCAACTTTAGAACTGGTGCTGTGTCGTTGACGTTGCTGACTGTTATAGTTTGTGTGTGTGTTCGCCTGTGTGTGTTGTATTTCCGTCTCCATCTCCTTATTCGTTGTGGGACATATCTGTATAGTGAGTGGTCTTTATGACATTATTAAATATGCAAGGATAATGAAAAATGATGAAGGGTCAAGAATGTTCGGTCCTATCCTGTTATTTATAAATACAATGCCTGGCATGGAAATATTTATTTAATTAATATCCAAATAGATTTTTACACCTAAAAATAAATCATTCGACCCATGTCTTAATTAATTTTCAATTAGATTAGTTTGATCATAGGAAACATTGCGTAAATTGGTTTCCGGATGAATTGACCAACGCATGTGGAGTTGTGTTACGAAATATATTCGTGTGTCAGATTCCTGAAGTGTATCCTCATTACATTCCTGTTGACATTTAAAAATGGTCAAACATTATTAATTTTTTGTATTACGAAAACCCTATAACATGTAATTTAAGAAATCCAACCACAACTGTGACAATCGATCAATTTAAGAAATAACGTGCGGAGACTATTGCAGAATATTCTCATTGACTAAATGGGAAAATATGTATAATATTAAGAAATAAACTATTTAGAAAATGTCAGGGAATGTGTCTGCTCATATATTTTTCCTATTTATTTGTCGAAATCGAGAAATGATGCTGTCCATCTTAACACACAGTGGTACTGGGTATTGGTGAGAATCTGTTAAGTTTTTAGCTCCCCTAAATATCTTCTTCCGATTCTAGCAATATTTTACAGAACTAAATTAAAAGTACGCGTGTGAGATTCTAATTGAGAATTCCAAAACGACTTGCGAAAAGATAAAAAGAGAATGCGAATTTAACAAGTGGAGTTTTTGAATAGAGTCTCGAATTACGTACATTTATTTTACCTTAAATCGGTTACGACTTTGATATAGCTCTCATATATAATTTTGTCCGATTTCATATAAGTGGCGTATAAAACAACCACGTTTTTCAAATTGACACGAAACCCTGCATGTGTCGTCGACTTGAGCCAAGAATATATACCACCGGAATGGGGACGGAACACTTATAAAAAAGTCAAAGATGTTGTTTTTACACTGCCAAAGGTACCACAATTTAAATGAAGTCGGCCGAAATGATAAATGAAAGCTGTATCAAAACCTAAACCGATTTCAACACAACGTTACACTCTTCATTATATCAGCCTTATGGCTAATAAGGGTATATACACTTTGATACGGTGAAAATGTGCCTAATCGAAATATTTGTTTTATGCCCCATGTTTCTTTGGACCTAATACAGGGTCAAAATTTTCAATATTTATAAATTCAATATCAGGCGAATGGAATGTCCAATTTGAACCAAACTTTGCACAATCTATTATCCATACCTAGCCTAGATCACGTCCGAAGAGGGGACCCATCGGTCCACTCCTTCTGGTACCTCCTCCAAAAAGTTTCAATAATTATAAATCAAATATCAGGCGAATGAAATTTCCGATTTGAACGGAGCTTTGAACAATCTCTTATCTCTACCAAGTCTAGATCTAGTCCGAAGATGCGACCCATTGGTTCACTCCTCAACATTTTCAATATTTATAAAACCAATATTAGGCGAATGGAATGCCCGGTTTGAATCAAATTTTGCACAACCTATTATTTTTACCAAGACTAGATCAAGTCCGAAGGTGGGAGCCGTCTGCTCTCTCCTCTGGTACATCCTAAAAAATGGGTCCACATGATATATTTAATCGAACAAGCATAGGTCTTAGGTGAACCATTTCCATTAAATTAGACGAATATATAAATCTTAACAAATTTCGCCATTCTATTCCCAATTTGGTGAGCTATATATTTGTATCTTTATGGACAAACATTAAAAATCGAACGAAAATATATATGGAACTCTGAACCTATTTTTATACATTTCACTATTCTGTGGTATAATGTATTATGTCTTTGTGCATATTTTTGGGAAAGGCAAAAAGTAATGAAAATATACATAGAATCACTTTCAGGGTCGAATTGTACATGTTCATCTGTCTGCCCATCCGTCTGTCCATGTATTCAGGTTTAGATATAGCTCCCATATGTATTTTCGTCCGATTTTATGTAAAAGGTGCACCAAACTCCCAATATTTGTCCGGTTAACGTCCGCGAAGTTTTGTAGATGTAGCTTTCATATATATTTTCGATCGGTTTTATATAAATGGTGAACCAAACTTCCAATTATTCCGATTGAGACGCAATTTTACAAAGCGTATTGTATTGAGTCTAACATGTTGTTAGATTCTATGTCTGTTCTATGTACAGAATATTGTACATATGAGCATCTCTTGTATGGTGAAGGGTATCATATAGTCGGCCCGTCCGACTTTTTACCATTCTTTACTGGTTAACGATTTGAATAGGGTTCGTTTATGGGCAAATAAATGAGATGCGCCAAATTTCAACTCACTTTGATGATAAATATAACCTGTACTTGGGTTAAAATTTAATATGGACAAGTAGACTGACGGACATGAATAAATCGATTCACAAAATGATCCTATGAATATCCTCACGTTTCCTTCGGCATGTTACCGTATCGATCCAATTTCGATATTTATATGTCTTTATCCTCCTATTTAAACCATATAGCGGAAGACGAAAACATAGATGCAAAACTTTTCGCATTTTTTCGACGTAGCGGCTATAATTTGGCTTTCCTGATTTCTTAGGGACAAAAAACTTATTCGCTTTACTTGCTCATGTTTTTACAAAGTTCCACTTTTCGTATTTTTAGGGGTTTCAAGGTTTTAGTTTAGATGTATTGAGAATTTCACTCTTCTTTTTTCACGTATTTTTTGGTATGTTCAAGGTCCTATCAAACATGAGTTTTCTCCTAGAATCCCCTATTAATTTTAGATGTTTAGATTGTAATCCCCATAGTGGAGGCCGAACTTAATATCGTTTTTACTTGTTTCATAATTAGAATTCTATGATAATGAAGAGCAGCGTTCCACGTTAAAAATTATAGAAATAATTAAAGTCCGGTTTAACAATTTGTCAACATGAACGAAAACCAAGATGTCCCCTTGGTGGAGAATTAAACCACTTAACGCCTTTCGTGCTTCATTAGTCGCCAAGTGTTGTGTTGAGCAACATTAATGTTATTCAATACAGATATATAATATATAATAAAAATAAAATCGGTTAATATTGTATCGTATTATTTGGTATTTAATGCATTCATTTGAAACCAAAAAACAACAACATTACACAATACTTTATCATCAAGAATCGTACACAGGGCGCAAATAAAACTCACTGTCATATCCGGTCACATGGGAAGGAAACAACAGTAGTCAGTGAGTGAGTGTGTGTGCCTGAGCAATGTAAATACAAATCAATGTTTATGGTCGAAAAACGGAAACCTTTAAATAACACTTATTCCCCTCTCCAAGTACAACAACTACAGCAATGGCAGTAAAATACCACACACACACACAAAAAAAGTTTATTGTAAATGATGGCTCAACTCGAAAGTTTTGATAGCGTTTATAAGCCTTCTTCTGTGGTAGGGAGCCGCCCGCCTATCGCCTTTGAGTGCACATAACGTTTATCACTTTTGATGACGATGATGCTTTCGCAAGAGACTATTAAAATAACATCAAGTACAATACCTATATACATATATAGATTTTTTTATTTGGGCCACAAAACAAAAATAAAGTCCTTCAAGGTAAAAAAGGAAAAAAAAATCCCAACGTGTTTGCAGGTAAGTAAAACTGTGCACAAATCTATTCGGCAGCATAGAATTGTAATTGAAAAGCAGCGTTTTTATGTTCGTTGTCTTCTTTTTCGTCTAACAGCATTCGTACATAGTTGTTTGCTGAGTTCAACAGATAGATGTGAATGGTATTTTTGCTCGAGAGTGCTCAAGAATTTTTTTGTTGGTCAATGAGTATTCTACTTGGTGGGTTGTAATAATTGCAAAACAACTACAACAACAACAGCAGAAAAACATCATGAACTTTTGCGGCATTTTTGGTGTTTCTAAAGAAACAATGGAACAATGTTAGATGTTAGGCCGTTTGGAAACCGAAATCCCCTATAGAAAATTATTTTACAATTTAGGAAACTACAGGTCTATCTTTGTGTACTGGGGCATTTATGGAAGTCGGAAGCATCCAACTAAAACGAGAAGCAAAAAAAAAAGTGGTTTTCCATATATATGGTATAGGAACGGAAGTAGCTATAAATTTATGGCAAAGAAAGGCAAAAGGACCCAACAGCCCCGTATAACAGTACCCCCCAATATTCGATATGTTTGGGATTTGGGGACGGTTTTCAACAGAATTAGCTGAAGATATATTGGATTTTTGTTGGGTGCCAAATCTCATAACCATAAATTATATCTGTCCCCGTTTTTGTATAGTGTATAATAATCACTATATCGTGTCCTTGTTTTTTAGACGATCCACTCGAATACATCTCACATATGACATTTATTAACATTGCATGTCACATCTTGAAAATTAATTTTTAACATCAACATCAAATCAAACTATTCAAATTCATTTCAAGTTCTTGATTTTATTTTATGAATAAATTTACTTATTGCAAATGTCACATCGAACTTCGAGCGTCGTTTTTTTCGAAAAATGGTATTTGTTTATTGAACAAAAATACCAACAACAATAACCACAAAAAATAACTCTTCACCACTAAATGTAGTATAGCGGAATATTCGATGCCCACTTAACATCTGCGTTCACTTTCCACGGAACTCATTGACACCAATTCAGTGGAAGCCATGAATACCGTTCAGTTGCAGGTGAAACTAAATGAAATGAAATTGAAATTCTTCACAGCAAAAAAAAACATCGGCGAAACCATCAGCTTTTCATGGCGGAAAATACATTCATCTCCACGCCCAGCGAAGAGCCATAGCCAAAAAAAGAACACATTAAATGCGAATATAAAACCCCTGAAAGATGAAAAAATGGAATGCCATCAAACACAACCAACACCAAGAAGAGGAACAAGAAAATTGCCGTGCACCGCACTCACCACACAACAACAACGAAAAATAAAATAACACAAACCTGGCTTTTTGGAGTATTAAATGAATGTGAATAGGACGCCACGGGATGCCCCAATGTTATCACACTACTTGTTTTTTTGGCGTCCTGCCACTCAACCACCTGCCCTCCAACCCAACACACTGCAGCTGTTGTCCACAATTCAAGTGGGTTAAGACAAACGAATTGATGAACTGGGAGATATGGCAACTGAAAATCTCCTTCGTTCGTCTTTTGGTGTTTTCCAACTTAATATTGATGGCGGGGATTTAAAGTGATTTTCAAAGATTAAGTTACTACCCAAGGTGTGGTTGTAACTTTTTCATACCGGTTTAGCCCCACCAAAAGCACTTTCACCTTCAACGAATTGTGCCAAAGGAGCAAGTTTTCTTTGCTTTCATTTTTTTCTGCTCGAGACACGGAGAATGGCAATTTAAATTTAATTTATACTTTAGAATTTTTAATGAAATTCAATTAGGCTCCGCCAGGCACTTTGTCTATGTGAATTTGTTTTCAAATCATGTAATCGTCCCTTATTTTGTTGGTATGAAAGTATCCGAAATTCCCCACACAATTTGGGGATGATAAATACGTCCAGCCATAATGGTATTAGATTAGATGCGGAGAATCAGATTTCAATTGAAAATGGAAATTGTATTACAATTATTTTGTGAGGGTGCGGAAAGAATTGCCTTAAAAGTCGTCTTTTTTTTTCATATTAATTTTTTGTGCCCAGTGGATAAGCCGACCGATTTTTGTTAAAAATTTATATTGTCTTATCTTTTTGATTAGAGAAACCCCCTAAGTGAAGCAAATACATACAAAGAACGAAATGCTTTTGAATAGCCATAAGCAATTATTGCGAGAAGCATTAGGTTTTGGGTTAAACAGGGAAATGGAAGCTGTACCGTAGCATCTTATCTCTGTGGGGGAATTTCCATCATTATCGAAAGCGTGGCACAGTGTCACGACCGCGGCCAAAAATTATCGGATGACAAATTTATTGGTGAGAATTGATAGAAAGCACTCCAATTAGAATAAATATGAAATTTGGTATTGATACGTCAAGTAGTTTTGTCTATACAAGGGTTCAAATCTGATAATTGTTCGCAAACTGTTTTTTTCAATTTTTTTTTAGAAAAATGGTTAAATTTTTCTGATGCTAAAATCTTTCAATATTTAAATTAACGTTTAAGATCTATGTCAGTTGCTTTACAGACATAAGTAGATAAAAATTGCCAATTTTTATTGAATTTTGTTGAAAATGAAAGAACAAAAAGTTATACCAAATCAGGCCAATAATAAACACTTGTACCAAATTTCATCCACCTATTTTTGGGCGCTGTTAATATGAACTCGCGACATAGTGCGTTGTCCGGTTGACGGATCCGTTCCATTGTAGACAAAAATAAATAAAATAACTCCCGCTCCAAGTGTAGAGCATGTCTCAGTTGTTAATACTTATATGTCAAATCTGTCTCGCATACGATTAACAAACTGACAAAAACAATACATCGTAGAAGAAAAACAGAAGCCATTAAAACAGCAACATCAGTCATCAAAACGGATCATGAATGATGATAAACATAAGTTCGAATTGTTATCCAAGGGATTTCTTAAAAAAAAAAAACTTTACTAAGACTAATGAAGCCTGGGCTGATAAGATTCTATACGGAGTTTGTAAGTACAGGATTATCCACTTCGCAGTTTCAAAAGTATGGGACCGGAATTCTGTCAAATTAAGTTGTTAAACTAATTTTTATACTCTACACCATAGTATGGAGGGTATATTAAGTTTGTCTTTCAGTTTGTAACTCATCGAAATAATAATTCCAGAGCCTATAAGTGTAGATTCTTGATCAGCATAAAATTCTATGACAATTTAAATTTGTCCGACTGTCTGTTTTTATCACTCTAGTATCAAAACTAAGATTTAGATTTATCTTTTGTGTGCAGGCAGTTCAAGTTCGAAGATGGTCTAAATCGGTTGACGTTTAGGCATAGTCCCCATATAGGAGTACCACCCAATTTTCGATATTTTGGAGGTCCTTTTTCGGGTAGCCCTCATATAAGGGTACCTCCCAATTTTCTGTATTTTGAGAATTTTAGGCACAGTTTCCTACTGCAGTAAATTAGTATTTTGAGTTCTTATTGGGAATCGGATTACTGAAAAGATTACCGTATTCCCCACATAACCCCCTTTTTATATCCTGTGGTATGGGGTATTACGTATTTGTGCATATGTTTGTAACAGGCAAAAGGTAACGAAATAGACACATGTATCGTTTTGAGAATATGCATAGAATCTGAGTCGATTTGTGTCCTATTTGAACTGGTGGAAATCAATAGTTAACCCAAGTCACATTTTTTGTCCGATTTTCCAATTTATATTAAATTGATTCCAAATTAATCGAAATCTTTTCCAAATAAAATTAAACCATTTACAAATTAAGTGAAACCTTTGTTAAAATCGGTTGATATTTATATTTAACTGCCATATTTATTAAATTTATTTTTAAAAATGGTGAAAGGTATCATAGTTATATAGGTTTTATATTAAGTAATCAACTGATTTCTTCCGTGTTTTGAGATTGTCGAGAGGAATCGGCCCGCACTTAGGCTTAATATAATTATTTCCACCGATTTTCGGTGTTGTGATATAAAAATGTTAGGTACAAAATTGAGCTGTATCGGTCCTAAAATTGACACCTCATATAATGATAACTCCAAATGTTTTGTAATTCCTACACAAAAATACATACAAAAATGCTATTTCCTCCCATCGAAATAAAATCTTGTGTACGTAGGTGATAGCGTCATATAACATTGCCAATAAATACAGTATTTTGAGGATTTTATACACATGTTCATCAATATCGATCCACGTATTGGATTTTTAAGATTTTAGAGAACATCCCCATTAAAATTGCTGAAATTTGTATTTGATGTACATTATAGTTAACAACAATCGCATGGTGGGATTGTCGGTATAGGTCCACTTTTTGGAATGTTCCCTACATTTTCATTTCAAGTAAGTTCAGTACACTTTTGTTGGAGGGTATACAAATTTTGGCACGACCGAACTTAACGCCTTTCCCACTTGTTTCTTTTCAGTTAAATATCCAAAATTTGCAAATATGGATAGCTTAACTATGACAGAACTCATAAAAATTATCAATACCTCCTACAAAAATTATGAATCTGCTACAGCCACAATATGTGGCTGTGGAGATTATGTTTTACATAATTTGAGTAGATTGGGTTTCAAATATTGTAATGCCTGTTTATAATCGTTCCTCTCGTTCCCCTGATAATATCGCTGATGTAAGTAAAAGGGTTACCGAAGACCCGAATGTGTCGATTCCTCGTCGCATTCAGCAATTATGACTGACTTACTGCAAATGATAGCATATTTTGCATTTAGATCTACACCTACATTCCGACTGTCCATTCACAACGTCGTAAATATGTGGAATCGATGCTTGAACAGCAGGCGGTGGAGACAATTTTTCGAATGATTTTTAGCGATTAAACACATTTTTCACTTGGTGGCTATGTTAATAAAAAAATTGTGGTATTTGCGGTCCGGAAAACCTCCATGAAGTCCTTTACATGATGTAGTGTCGATCCAAGATATCAATCCAAATTTTCGTATAGCTTTAATATCTAATTGTGGATACACCGATATCCCCCTGTTTGGCAAATTGACCAAACATTTTGTGGGTTCATATACATATAGACCAAATAGTCCTAACTGTTTGTGTAAATAATTACAAAATTGTCATTCTATGAGACATTTGTTTACACCGTGAAGATATAGTCCCGATAAGTTGCTATTGTATTCAATATGAGTTTTTAATCATAGAGACTGTAAAAATGTATATTTATGTCAATTGATCAATGAATTGATTTCGTTATTTAATTTCCCACAAAAATTGAATGGTGATATCTTATCACATGTATTCAGACTGCCACCAATACTCCACCAAACAATTACCACCTGAGCACCTGCTACACGATTTCTAACGACAGGTCGTAAACATAATTTACCAATAATCATAAAAACAATAACAAGGGGAGGAATAAACTAAATCTTTGAAAATCGTTTTATTGTAATTGTAATATAATTTTTATTTACACAATCTCAATCCAATATTTCAATTCAATTTGAAAATAATCGACTTCACGCGAAGCCGTCTACCGTATGGGAATTTACATATTCATACACTTCGTGCTCAAGATTGATTGACTTTCTTAGAATCGTAAAATTTTTGGCTGACATTAAATAAAAAAAATTTAATATTTTTTGTTTTTCGTGATTCTGTCGCAAAGTTTTATTGGTACATCAATGGCAGTGTGTACATGTGTGTATGTGTATGCATGCCACAAAAAAGGAAGCAATTCCCCTTTGTTCGAGTAATATTTTTATCGCCCATGGAAATTGACGATTTAAGGAAGGTGTTTATATGGTTATCTATAAACTGAAGCGTTTTCCCATTCCCCATAATTTGCATGGTAGCATGTTAATAATATTAACACGCCGCACCCAAGTACACACATATTTAAATGTACTTACTTAAAGATATTGGTATGCACCAAAAATTTTGTACTATAAAATGAATAACACTGAAGAGGTGGTTACGGATATAGTCTAGATTTCAAATGTAATAAAATGTAACCAAAAACTAAGAAAGAATATTTTGAATTGCGTCTAAAAAATAATTGTTTTTACTTTTTTTTGTAATCAATTCAAATTAAATCGGTTCAATCTAATATACTCTTGTAACTTAGTCGTTGGCGTATATTACACCCAAAGTTGTTCCGTTAAAAGTTATCAATTTTTCACATTTTGTAATTTAACTTATAAACATGACAAACAAAGAAACTGTTAGGCACGGAGGCTGTAACAAGCGTTTTACCTGTCACGGAAATACATATGAGTTTTGAAACGCTACACTGCATGTGAAGGAAGCGTTCCAGATATTTTTAACAAAAATTTCATTATGGCAGGCACTTCCTTTGACTTTAAGAAGATTAAGCATTATAATCCGCACTGTGTAGCGCGTCACCGGACTATGTCTACCCGAAACAGTCATATACACCAATGAATAAAAATATCACACAGATACACCATTTCAGACAATCTCCACACCTGATCGTCTGAATCTCCACACCTGATTGTCTTACGAGCGGTTTTATCTAATGCTGAAGTAAGTTTAGACGCAACCAGAGTCGACTCAATGACCCACAAACATTAAATTAAAACATGAGTGGTAAAAAGTTCCATTCTTTATTGTAATACTTCTATAGTTAGTTTGGGAGTGCATTCGGTGGGTTGGAACTCGTCCCATTTGGCTGAGGGAGGTATAACTGGTGGCTGTTATCGGTTTCTAGTTATAGCTCTGATTGTGACAGTCAGCTGTATATTCGGCTTCGCTTGTGTAGTCTGCTAGAGTTGTTGTTGTTGTTGTAGCAGCCCTATTGCTTTTACACAACGGGCTGAGGTGACAGACGTTGGCCGAGTAAGACTCGGGTCGTTTCGGATCGTAGACCCCTCTGTCGTGGAAACGTGCTAGAGTTGTAGTTGTTGTTGTTGCAGCAGCTTCTACTGCTGTGTATTTCTCCTTAGTCTGGTTCTGCTTCTAACTCCAAGTTCAAAGAGGCTGCGACCTGTATCGATTGTGTCCAATGTGAAGATGGAGTTAGATGAGTGGGTTTGACTGGGCAGTTGAAAAGGTGTAGCGTGTCATGTGTGGTCGTTGTTTTAGTGGCGGATATTTCTATATTCCTCGCCCGGAAAAAATCAGCTATATCCATGAGATAGTGGTTCAGCCTATCACAAATGTCATCAATTTTGGGACGGCATAAAGATGCCGTCCGGTGAGCGTGGATTTCCAGAAAAGTGGAGGTTAAACAGTTCCGGAGATATGACCCCTCCCTGGGAAACTCCCTGTATAACTCTACTGGTCTTCGACATCATGTTTCTGAATTCTACGTACGACTGGAGTCCACACACATAATTCTCGATCTGTCGTTTCAAACTTGGCTGGAGGGTTGTTCTTTTGACGTCATCTAACAGTTTGGCGTGACTTACTGTATCAATTGCCTTTGATAGGTCCAGGGCCACCATAAATGTCCTATTACACAGCTTGTTCTGGTAGAGTACTTCCATTATATGCGTGTAAATGGCGTGCATAATTCATGATGTGCATTGAAATCCCCTAGCACCAGCTGGTTATTGCTTTCCAAAAGCTGAATAATGGGGATTGCATTGGCGCAGCATGAAGCAACGTAGTGCCTTTCGCTTTTTTCCTGTATCCGGCTAGACCGGAACTCCTCCTGCAATGAACACATTCCCCGCATCCGCTGTATCTCACCGATATCGATCTGTGGTGGAAGCTGTTGATACAAACTGAGCAGAACCATGATCCGGGGTTTGTCTCAATCCCGGCACGGACCAAAGGAATCCGGAGCAAACATTCCGGGTAATGTAGCTCCCAAGTTGAACAAATACACGGATATGTACTTGCTAGGTTGACAGCCATTGGTAGGAAGTTGATTTCTTCGAGTCAATCCGGTGCATAGAACCGGCCTTCGTGGGCTTGTAGTAGTGCTGGTTGATGTAGTTGTAGCAATCGGTGCGGATTAAAGTAACCGGCTCGGATTGAAGTAGTCGGCTCCGGATGTAGCAATCAGTGCGGATTATAATAGTCGGTTCGGGTTATGGGAATCGGCTCCGATGGCAATCATTTCATGTTGTAGGAATCGACGGGACCCTTCTTGATGATGAATGTACACCATCAAAAAGTTCTATATATCGTTTTATGTTCTTTTGACTTCATTTAACGCATATCCATCTAACGTACTGTTTTCATGATCGCCCATGCAGATATTCTAACACAACTTATTCCAATTCGAATTTTTCATTAACTCAGGTGTTCACGTAGACACATGAATATATGAACACGAGCGGGTAAATATATTAGAATTGTTTATGGTGAAATTTTGATAAATTTCTGTTAATATTTCATCCGCAATGCAGCGGTGGAAAACAATGGCAGCCTGCGGTTGTGAGGGTGCTGGCCACGCGAACAATGAAAACTCCAATTCGGAAAAGTGGGAAACGCCAAACCACCAAACCGAAACGAACCGAACAAAGACAAAACTTCTTTGCCACCATAGCAGCAGCCACAAAAAGAATCAACTCAGATGTGGAACAAAAACCGTTGTGGATGGACGGAGATGTACTGTGGATTAGCAAGCTCAGCGCTTTGAAAAAGAAACACCAACAAACAGAAACAAGAAAGTGCATAAAATATAATTTATAGCTATTGTTTTCGTACATTTCTTTAATTTGAATTTAAGGGGAAAAAAGAACGGAATTCATGTTAGTCGTATACACCTGAGAACAGAAACACTTGTTATTCCATTTATATCAGATGTTACAACAACGAAAAACAACAACACTAACAAGAACGGAAAACAATAGCAAACAAATATTTTATAGACACACCAAATACGAAATTAAATGTTTCCAATTAAGAGCTGTGTGCTATTTATAGAGCGATTCATTGTATTTCATTATCATTAATTAAGTGGCAAATAAAGTTATTTATCTTGACTTCTGCTTGATGATGTTGGCCACTGCAAAAACTACTCTAAGGAATCTATTTTTATCAATGTTTCGAGAGAAGTGTTTACAACTACATTACACACATTCGTACATACCTGTGTGATATTTCTATGTAATGATATATGTGATATTTAATAGTGATATATCAGAAGGATATATCAGAAAACGAAGTAAAATGTAGGAACAAAGCTATTGAAATAAAACCTCACATACGACTTTGTTCGCAATGAATAAAAATAACTTACGTTCGCTCAATTCTAGGTATTCTGTAGGCCTAGAACCAGATATATTGTAGTTTGACATTTCACTTTCTAAGATTATAAACCAAAAGTCGGGCGGGATGATACCCTTCTCACCACTTTGGTCAAAATAAACCATTCTGAAATGTAGTAAAGTCCGACATGATACCCTTTACCACATTTGGTATATTTAACAGTCTTTTTGAAGAAACATTGACATGAAATTGGGCGAACTTATATATATGATCTTTATCTAATATGAAACGAATATAAACTATAAATAAAACTTAGCACACGTTAGGCTATACTAACTTCAGTACGCTGTGCAAAATGCTGTGCCAACCGTCCTAATTTTGACTCTTTGGTGCACCATTAACTAGAAATCGGATAAAAATATATGTGGGACCTATCTAAATCTGAATCGATTTCCACAAAACTTGACACACGTAAAGCTATAATAATATCAGTATACTTTAAAAAATTTTGAATCTTTGATTCACCATTTACATAAAATCGGACGAAAATATATGTGGGAGCTATACCAAAATCTGAACCGATTGCAACAAAAATTGACATACGTTTTGCTTGATTGTCGGTTCAGTCAACACCATTAACTAGGACTTTAGAAACTATATTGTTTATACATCTAATTGACATCCAAATTACATATGAGGCGGCCGTCACACCTTTAAGACATATAGCTATGAACTAGTGGATCGACAACGGACACAATAGACTGCATCAAATATAGTAGGGGAGACTGGGGCACCTTCGGCATCGGGGCACCTTCGGCAATCGCGTTTTCGATATGAAGCTTTCACCGTACATCACTAGTTTCGATACATAGGCATCGAAATCGAAATAAATAATTATCACAAAGTTTGAAATTTCTAGGTAATAAACTTATTTATATGCACGGATTTTTGTATTTTTACAGATGTTTTTGTAATATTTCCATTCCATATCGTAAGTATTTCGTGTATAAAACTTTTCAAATTTTAAGGCAATATTATTAAAAAGTGGTTAATTACGATGTGTATTATTATAGAAATATTAAAAATATAATGTTTTTACAAAACTGACAGAAAAAATGAAAAAAACTATAAAAAGAACATTCGGGGTAGATTCGGCATTTTAATGTGGGAAACATTCGGCCATATACAGATAGTGCAATATTATTTCCTTAAAATGTTTTTGAGTTTGTCTTTATAAATAATCCTTTAATATGGTTCGAAATTACATATATAAGACTAAACGTGCTTGTATTGAGGAAAATGCTTTAGAAAAAACCTATTTCTGATGGTGTGTACGACCTTGAGATTTCAACGTCCGCCGCTAGAAAATATAGCCCTAAAATTCAAACATTTTGTCACGTATTAATACCATATAGAGGATCTGAATAATACCTATAGAGGATCTGAATTTCAACCAGACTGATATCGATGATAACTAACAGGCTATGACTATGGTGCCGAATGTGCCCCATCAAATGCAGCAGCTACCCCGGGTTGGGGTACATTCGGCGAATTTGGTTTTTTTACAAAACTGTAAAAATTTGTAACTAATACTAATTTTGTATATCCTTTTGCTAATAATTTTTATAATCAAGTGTCAGAGGACAATAACCAGCCATAAAGTTTTTATATATGATGAATAAGTACCGAGATATAGAGCTCTAAACAAAAAGTGCCGAAGGTGCCCCAGTCTCCCCTACAGGCTACAATCGGATCCCCGATCAGTAATTTTGGGTCGGACCGTATGCCTGAAATATGAAAAGTCACAGCATGTTAGACTATGATGCCAGACAGGGGCTCATGCGAAACACTAGAAAACATGTCTCCTGGTAACTATTGTCACACAGCAGGAAAGTCGAACATACCGAAAAGTGGGCCATGTAAACCATAAATTTCAGCAAGTTATAATGGATATTTATACCCTCAGACTTGTGGCTAATTAGGGTGTATACACTTTGATGGAGCTCATTGAAATATTGGTTCTAGACCCAATGTTTCCTTGGACGAAATCAGTTTCAGAAAATGTTGATTTCATCCAAATTGTGCACATCTTATTATTTCATCCAAACTTAGTTCAAGTTCGAAGGAATATCGGTCCACTCCTTTTGATACCTCCCACACAAAATGGTCAAAATTGTTAAAAATAAATGTTATAATGTCATTACGAACTTTTATCTTTACGAAGTCTAGATCAAGCTCGATGTTGGCACCCATCTCTCCTCTGTTAGCTCCAGAATATATATGGGCAATATTGTCAAATTTTTAATATTCCATTTTCAAAAAATCAGCTTTTTTGTTTTTGTGGCACATCAATGATTTTTGGTACATGTATACAGAAAAATGTTCTGACTCCGAAACCGTTCGCGATCAAATTTTTGGTTGATGCGCGCAAATGTTATCGAGGTTTTAATTTTGGGCATAAAAAAATCTTAAAATTACGCCGTTTATTATATTGGGCAAAAAAGTTGATATATATCTTCCTCCGTAAAAGAAGAATATGAATATATTATAATAATCGCGATAAAGTTGCACATCTTCGCGAAATATGGGAAAAATTATAAAAATATACGAGATTACGTGAATATTTTCATTATATTAATGACATAAAACATCTAAAAAATAATTTAAAAATATCTGCATAATCTAAACACCATGATATCAAAATCACACAAGTCCGTGCAGCGGTTTGTAAATTACACCAACAACAAAACAAGATATTGAGGGAAAATATTTGTTTTTGGTTCGAAGAAATAATATATATATAAATATTTATTTTTTGATTTTATACAAGAAATTTCAGAAAAAAATGTTGGGGTTATTCTGCCATTTTACCCGAATTTCGCCGCAAAATTAACATCTATATATGGGCAATATTGCCAATTTTTTAACATAGCTGAAGCGGAGGATCACCCCTTTATAACTCGGGAACTACTTAAGTATATGAAAAAAGTGAATAGTTTTGGGTTAATTGATCTGTCGTTGCAAACTGTTCATGATATTGACCTCCAAACTTTATTTTGGTGGAAGCTGTGTCTACTTTAATGTAAAAAAATGTTTAAAAACAGTTTGAGGCGAACCAGTTCTTTTATGTTCTCTATCGATTTGTAACTAAGCCACTCATTGCACGGTCTTCGTGTCAAAATAAAACTAGAAGCCAACAAAATGTGTATGTATGATTTTCCAACATTTTATCTGCATCTACCTTTAAATAATGCTGACATTTTGAAGCTCGATTATGAATGTTTTTTTTTTAATTTTACTTCTAGTTTTAATACGCAAACAGGAATTTATAAAAATCGATTATAAGATTATTGTAGTCGCGAATCTGCGTAATTTGATATGTATTTTGTGTATGTAGTATGCACAGCTTCAGAGTAATACTCATCCGAAGGTGCGAATTTTGTGCGATCAAATTTCTAAAAAACCTATTTTTCAGGCCAAATTTTTAGATCTGTCTACTGAATGATATGGGTACCCGCGATCAATAAGGTTTTTTACGTTTCGGATGATATAAAATCTTCTTCGTGAAAATCCATCTACTAGAACGGCGGGAACTGGCCTTCCAAAAACATGAAATTTGGCAAAAAATGTTTTTTAAAATATCGCTGATTTATTTGCGTTTTCTGTGTATCATTTCCGCTTCAATAAATGACCTCATACGGATTTTGATCTTTTTCGAAAAGAGAACTTTAAAAACTTCAGACCACATTGAAAAGAGAGATGGACACCGCAATACGCAATTTATCTCAAAAGTTTTAGATTTTGCTGGCACATCGTCATGAAATTTCTTAATGGAAACCGCGTGCGCACAAATGAGAAATCGGATTTAGACGCAATTTACTCAAAAATGATGTGAGCTGGCACATCCATGGTTCTTAATGGACCACATTGAAATCTGTATGTATTTTTTTAGGGTGCACACCGAAATCGGATGCGCGTTAATGGCATATGGAGTTTTTGGAAATTATTCGCGTTTTACGATTTTTTGGGTACTTCAATGTAACGCGTGGCACATCTTAGCCGTCAAATGAAATTTCACAAAATATATATGGATTGGAAGATAAACTTCAGTACATCCTGGAAACCGCATGCGCATCAAATGATTTTGAGAATTACGCGATTTACACGCAATTTAAAATGTATATTTCATAATATTATTTTATTTTAAGATTTATTCCTATTTATAGAAGTCTAAGATTTATCGGAAGGGTCTTGATATAATCCGCAAGGCGTATACTTATACACAAAAAGTGATTATTATTATATATGTAAATTTTTCGGCGAAATTCGGGTAAAATAGCAGAATAACCCCAACATTTTTTTCTGAAATTTCTTGTATACAATTAAAAAAATAAATATTATGACATTATTTTCTCGAACCAAAAACAAATATTTTTCCTCAATATCTTGTTTTGTTGTCGCTTTGATTTAGAAACCGCTACACGGACTTGTGTGATTTTGATATCATTTGATTCATCATGGTGTTTAGATTATGTAGATATTTTTAAATTATTATTTAGGTGTGTGTATGTC
>NW_026881745.1:0-36872 GCF_032173495.1 Musca vetustissima
AAGTCCCTAAAGTATTAAAACTTCCTAGAATGGAGGTTGTTTTGTTATGGATTCGTGATTTATGTAATAATAAGGCAATAGATAGATAACAGAGATCCATGTGGAACATGTATATAAAGTTCTTATAAAAAGAATGCATTTTCAATCAGAAGGTAATGTATAATTTGTTTTTATTACATTTTGTAATATTTTTTTAGCAATTTTGTAAAGTATAACAGTTTATAGAAAACGTTTATAAATATACAAAATCAATTTATTTGAATATTTAATAACAATATATTTGCAATTTACATTTTTTTAAATAATTTTCGTTAGTATAACAGTTTTGTAAAACTGTTATACAACATCAAAAAATATTGTAATTCTTAAGACTGTTATACTTATTCAAAATTTATTTATTTGCATTTTTAACACCCAACTATTTTCAATTTATATTTTTTAAACAATTTTCGTTGGTATAACAGTTTTGTATAACTGTTATACAAGACTAGAAATATTATATCTATTATTCTATAAATGAAAAACAAATTTCTAAATATATTTTAAATTAATTAAAAAAATAATACTGTTATACACCGTTAATGGTACTGTCATTCTGAATAGATATTTTTCTAGACGAAAGAACTCTATAGCGCGGCCTTTGAACTATAAGCTGTAGAGAATCTGTAAACAGTTGTCTGAAGGCGTTGTCATGTAGATATTGAAAGTCTAAGATATTTCAAGTTTATATGGTAAAAATCTGTCTAAAGGTTATCTATATTAAAGATCTGAGGAGGCCTTCTGTCTATTTGGAATACTTATGGAAACCCTTGTAAAATCTTTTCTTCTGTGTATACAGATGACATCAAGAGGTATTCCGTCTACACACAAGACCCCAAATCTGGAGGCTATAAAAAATATGTAAGGATATGTTGTCAACATATAAGGGCTTATGTCCATACGAATGACCCCAAGAGGTCTCTTATCTATACAGTATATGCCGAGTGCCTTTATAGAAATCCCTTATTTTGTGTTCCGGGTATTTGGAAGGTGGGACAAATCTTTGAAGAAAATTGTCGATATGTGTCCATATTTTTATAAGGTTATAACTGAATTTTCCCACATAAGTTGCCGTAATTTTGTATTCCTGGTTTTGTGATAGGTTCATGTTATTACATTGCCTACATATATTTTCTTAATTATGTTCTGTTTTTATACCCTTCACCACACTGCGGTACAGGGTATTATGTCTTTGTGCATATGTTTGTAACAGGCAAAAGGAATCGAAGAATCACTTTCTGAGTCGATTTATACATGTCCGTCTGTCTGATTTGCACCATTTGTGCACCATTTACCGATTTTAGGTAAATGGTGCACCAAAGTCCCTGAAAATCATTTGATTTTTAAAAAAATTTGGCATAGCGTACTGTATTAAGTGTAGAATGACGTGTGCTAAGTTTCGTGAAAATCGGTTCAGATTTATATATAGCTCCCATATATAGTTTCGCCCGATTTTAGGTAAATGGTGCGCCAAAGTCTCTGCAAATCTTTTGATTTACCCGAATTTTGGCATAGCGTACTAAATTAAGTCTAGAATAATGTGTGCAAAGTGTCGTGAAAATTGGTTCAGATATATAGGAGCCAGATTTACATATAGCTCCTATATATACTTTCAACCGATTTTAACTAAATAGTGCACTAGACCCATAGCTAGGCGATTGATACAACGTACTGAAATTAATATAAATTAATCTCTGGCAAGTTTCCCTGAAATCGGTTCAGGTTTAGATATAGCATAGCTTCCATATATAATTTCGATCTATTAATGTTAACAAAACTTAGCATAGGTTGCAGAATGGCATGTGTAGGGATTGATGTTAGCCGGTTTGCATATAGATAAAGATCACATATTTAAGTTCGTTCAATTTCACGTCAATGTTCTTTCGAAAAGGCGGCATCCGTCAGGATACACATGAAGAATATACCCAAAGTGGTGAAGGGTATCATATAGTCCGACGCAGTCCGACTTTACTACTTTTCTTACTGTTTTTTTTTTATTCCGGCTTCTTGTTGCACCCTACATATTTTTTTGCAGACAAATTTTGAGATGGGTCTTTGTTTTGAAATCTCGCTCTTATAAAGGCTGATTGGACATTCCATAGTAGCAGTTGAAGTTCCAGCGCCTAGTCGGAGATTTACTCCGGTCAATCTGGTGTAGTTCGTAGTTGTCCTGAGTAAAAAGCTTTCTTTCCAGAAAAGTTTCGATATTTCGATATTCATGTGTTTACGAAAGGTCCTGCTTAATTTTCGGTATTCCGAAGTTCCTAGCCCATTTTTCTAACCTGAGGTCCGGCTTAACGTTCGGTATTCTGAAGTTTCTAGCTCATTTTTTACGATAGGGTTTGTAATTTAGTATTAATGTTCAGGGGCATAATCATAGTCCCTATATAAATATCCCTACCGTATGGCCTGTAGAATAGGCAATGAAGAGAGATCTATATAATCCTTCAGATTGCCTATAAAATAGTCAATGGAGGTAGTAACCCGTCACCTACAGACGTTTGTCTTGCCTTTAAAATATACCATGGAAGATACTTGATATCAATGCCCATTTTGTCTGTACAAAGATTCCCCCATCCTAGGAGTGCTAATTTCAGAGCTCTATTGCGATATTCATCATGATTTCAACGGACGGGCAGACAGAGGGACATGAGTGAATTGACATAGAATATTTCGAGGTGTTCCGAATGGAATGACAAATTTAAAAGGAACTCTATATTAATAACACCTTTTTTCCTAGAGAATAGGCAATGGAGGGAGCTCTAAAAGAGCCGCATCAGGTGCTCTCTTTGAGAGTAATTCGTGGCTCTCTGTCTGTGTCTTCGGTATATAGAATGGGGAAGAGAGAGAGAGAGTGAGTGAGAAAGAGAAAACGGTATAAATTGATCTCATTTAATCAAACCAATCATTATTTAATGTTTGGTTTATATTAGAGGTGTGCAAAAAGAGAGGAGAGTAAAAAAAAGAGGAGTGTAAAGGAGAAACCGCCATAAGAAATGTCTTACAAAAAGAGAACGCAGAGAACGAGCTTATTGATACAATGTAAACAGGGGCACCAGTTCCCATGCTTGCCCAGATTTTAACTTATATAAATCATGACCTCAGTATTGAGGTCCTGGTATACATGTATATAGCGGCCCCTTTTTTCTAATGAGTTCTACATATATAACTTCTTTGTCTATAGAATGAGCATAGATGACAGTATCAATATTATGTGACTGCATATTAAACCCTACTCTGGTAGGATAGATAATTAATCTCATCATTCACATTATGACTCAATATTGGGTTTTTGGTTTGTGTAATAAATCAGGCCTCAATATTTAGCTCATGGTGTATTAACTCAAGCCCTTTAAGAAAAGGTCTGAATATTGCTTTACTGAACTGTAGAATAGATCAATGGGTCAGTATTATATTTACATCGTACATTAAAGATTATAAGCATTATCTTAATACAGGGTGCAACAAAAGATCAAGGACTCATTATTGAGCTCATCATTTCATTGTCACTAAAACTTATTACACATACATCATTCACTTTACCTTGTACCACTCGATCACGTTGGAATATTATTAACAATTACAGCAAAACAAAAATTAAGGCTAGGCTTGAACTTCAAAATAAAAAGAATAAAAACAACAACAACAAATCCGCCATCATACGAGCCTTACCTATCCACCAGAAGTTTAATTAACAATTATTGTCTTTCTTGCTATGTCTTGTCTAATTATTGCAACGACAGCAACGAATTCAGTTCGATATTTTAAAAAACCGCAAAAAGATTTATATCTTCAAAAACAAAACGAAAACAATATCGACTACAACAAAAACCACGCTGAATATTTTTAAAAGAGCAATTAATGTGACACGTGAAATAATGAAAATTTATCTACTCCTGTGTGTCATAGTTTTTTTTTCTTGTTGTTGTTGTTGCAATTGTCACTATTACACTCTGTGGATAGATAAATAAATAAATAATGAACCAATAATAAATGAAACAAAATCGATCGTTAATTACCACCGCAAACACACACTCACACTCGGTGTCAATTCATATCTTTGTCGCTCAGGGTACATTTATTTGTTGCAATTGTTTTGTTGTTGTTGTTGTTGCTGCTGCTGTTGTTTTGATTGCATTTTGATTGTGTTTATAAGTTCTCATAACATTTGTTCAAATTAAGAAAAGCACTGAAAAGCTCTGCAACACCACCACCACCACCATCAGTGATTGGAAATCAATAAAGGGGGATGGTTGGACCGGGAGTTTGTTTTGGTTTTCTAGCTTCAATGGATACGCGTTACTTTTTTCCAATGGAAATACATACATTGAATTGCAATCATATCGTTTGGGTATTTTGTAATACTCTACAATGTAGAGTCTACATATAGTTACGACATATATATATATATATATATATATATATATGTGTGAATATACAGTGGTCGTTAGGTAATGGGAAATAAGTTTGGTTTTGAGCCGCTGACGTGTGAAAGATCAGGGACACAAAATCTTTTGTATACACCAATTTTATGTTATTAAGTCCCTGATCTGCCACACGTCAGGTGCTAAAAATCAAACTTACTTCCTATTCCGATTTACGATTTTAGCCTACGGCCATTTTATTAATTCAAATCTTACATCGGCTTAAACCTATCTTACGTCATAACTTATCATGCACTTATTCAGCGCGTACTTTACACTTAACAATAAGTGTCTCGACTTAGCAGAGGACACAACCAACTCACTAAGACTATGCCCTATGGCACCACCTACAAACTTTGCCCCGAAAAATAGAATAATTAAAAAAGGGCTATTAAAAACTTATAACTAATTTGAAATCTTAAAACTAAAAACATTTACAATAAATTAAACTAACTTAGGTGCGCTGGCTCCAGTCCAAAGAGAAGGCTCTTCTGTGGTAAAACAGAAGACCCTCCTCTCCGTAGAGCGCGGGGGCTGCGGGTGGCAGGTGCTTCCCTCCGCACTACGAACTAAGTCCTCAACGATGCTATTCTCGACAAACTGACATCTGTCTAAGAATGCGAGACCACACCTAACCATGAAAACATCGATCCTATCAATCTGTGCCTTTTCAGTGTCTCCTAAAGGAACCGTCCCACTTCCCATTCCATACAGACCACTGTGAATATTAAGGTTTTCATATTAACTTCGAAGAATGTAGAACATATCAAGGGCTCAATATATAGCATCGAAGATCTACTTCGAGCTTCTGGTCTACGAACGAATACATGAATTTCAAGGCTTTAGCTCAATATGGTGCTTTGGCACAGGCAGGAAAAGACTTAATATTGAAGTCTTAGTCTGACGAAAGATTTTTACGAACAATGAATTAAGCCACCTAGAACTCGGAATGAATATTTTTTCTACAACAAGCTCGGATTTTATAAAGAATATTTTTCAGGGACTACAGGAGGCGAGAATTTTGTAAAGAATATTTTTTAAACCCTACAACAGCCGGGATTTTTTAAAGAATCTTTTTTGCAAGGACTACAAGGGTCGAGGATTTTTTTCAAGAAGATTTTTCAGGGACTGCAAGAGGCGTAGATTTTATAAAGAATAATTTTTCAGGGACTATAATTGTCGTGGATTTTTTAAATAATATTCCTCAAGGTCTAGCACAGTCGTGGATTTTTTAAAGGATATTTTTCAAGGCCTACCACATGCGTGGATTTTTTATCGAATATTTGGGATTACAAGGGTCATGGATTTTTTAATGAATATTTTTCAAGGCCCAGCACAGGCGTGGATTTTTATACTCTACACAATTATGTTGTCAGGGTATTATAGCTTTGTGCAGCCCCAAGAGTTTGTAACGCCGCGAAATATGTATACCGATCGTCATATCTCGACTAGCTGAGTCGATCTAGACATGTGTTTCCGTCCGTCCGTCCGTGCATTATAATTTGTAAACACGATACAGGCCACAGTTATGGACCAATCTTCATGAAATATTACATGTCGGATGGGTTTTGGCCAATGAAGGCCCCTATTGTTTTTGGAAAGGATCGGTTAATATTTAGGGTATGAAATGAACAAAAAACTTTATTTTTGTCGGTTTTCTGGTCGCTCCAGAGACCGCAATTATGGCCCAAACTCTGCCAATTTTTGCATGGAGAATGGGATCGGACCAAAGAATAAGCATAAGATTGGTCAATATTTAGCGGGTCAAATGGACCCTGACTTTTGTGTGAAAAAAGACAACATTTGTATCCTATAGCGTATAAATTTACCCCTGAACCGCATAGACCCGAGAAGTTGAGAGTATACCCAAGAGGAGTGGTTGACCTTTAAGTTGATACCAATTTTATTGTCCTATGTACTCGGATGTGGAAGTTACACGTAAATATTTACAGGTGCTTACTTATTCAGATATTATTTAGTAACCCATTACCACACTAGAGGGCGGAAATATAGCGTTTATCGCTTTGAAATTTTCCATTAGTATCCAGGTATGGTCAAGGACAACGCATATAGGTGATGATCAGATAATAATATAGATATGAAGTGGACAGAAAACATAATTTTTGTTTTCATTTTTTTTTTTTTTTTCGAGTCGATCTACAGGCCACAATTGAAAGCCGAACATCACGAAACAACCCACGTTGAAGGGAATCTGGAGAAGTAATTAGAAGGAGTGTACTGAATATTAGTAATATTTGTTGACCTCTAGTGGGTCAAGAGGATGTTCGTGGAAGTTGTTGTAGGGTATCAACAACTTCCATGACTATACTGACTCCGACTATACTGCTCCGCTCACTGGTTTAAATAATATTTGTTAAGGCCGTCGAGGATTTTTTATGTAATATTTTTCAAGGTCTACCACAGGCGTGGATTTTGTAACGAATATTTTTTCAAGGCGTATCACAGGCGTGGTTTTTCTATAAATTTTTTTAATTCAGGCCTATCATAGGCGTGAATTCTTAAAAAAAATTCAAGGCCAATCTCAGACGTGTTTTTTTAAGAGTTTTTCAAGGCCTATCACAGTCGTGAATTCTTAAAAAAAATTCAATGCCAATCTCAGACGTGTTTTTTTAAGATTTTTTCAAGGCCTATCACTGGCGTGAATTCTTAAAAAAAATGTCAAGGTCAATCACAGACGTGTTTTTTTAAGATTTTTTCAAGGCCTAACACAGGGGTGGATTTTTTAAAAATATTTTTTTCAAAGCCTATAGGCTTTTAGCCTAGGCGTGGTTTTTTATGGAATATTTATTCAATGACTACCACAGGCATACATTTCATAAAGAATATTTTTTCAATGCATATCACATGCGTGGTTTTTTGAAAAATATTTGTTCAGCGACTACAAGAGACCTGGTTTTATGAAAGAACATCTGTACAAGAGGTGCCACTTTGCTGATATCGTAATTACCACATATGAACAGGCAGGCGGACTACATAAGGCAATCCGATAGGCTTTTATCTATGGAATACATCTAAAAGGTATTTTGTCTGTCAGGCGATCTTCTTCGTATAGAAGAACTTTTGTTTTATTTTCAGAAGGTATTCTGTTAATAGAAAATACGCCAAGAGGTCTCCTATCTATAGGATCTTCTGGAAGGGTTTAAGAAAACCTACAGAAAGTCGTTTGTCAATAGAAGACCCGAAAAAAGTTTTTTGCATATATAGAAGACTCCAGAAAGTCTTCTGTATATTGAAGATCTCCAGGCGTTTTTTTATATATAGTACAAGGTACAGGAACCCTATATAGATTACTTCTAATAGGGTTCCTGTCTATAGAACACCCCCAACAAAGTTTTTATATAATACTAGCAGATGCCCGCTACTTCATTAGCGAATTTGGGAAATATTTAAACTAACTTCACTTAAACATAAATTGCAAGATTCCTGCTCTATCGATTCATTCAATATTCATTTTGTACAAAATCTAATACACATAAGTACGAATTTCCAAAGCCACCTACCTTCATTCTACAATACAGATTCTTATTTCCAAATTTCCAGATCTATCAGTTCACCTAAATAGAGAAATAGCTCAATATTGAAATATTAACTATTCTATTCTTAAAAATATTAGGAGCTCCATACCTAATATATTTAAGAATAGTTGATGCTATAATGAACTACCTATTGAGCTTCTTGACTTCTGAGTAGAGAGTGAACTCATTTTAGACTCCTAATTAAGGGTTCCTGTTATTTTATTTAAGAAAATTACTTACTATTGGTCTCCCTGAATTTGAAGTAGGCAATTGGCTCTTATTGAGCCTCTGAGGAAATCTTGAAGTCCTTACAATAGACCCCGACATTTAGCTCCTAGTTTATAAAATATATTAGAGCTTAATATTTAACTACTGGTGTTAAAATATACCAGAAGCTCTATATGGAGCCCCAATTGTGTCTTTAATATAAACAGGCTCTCATCATTGAGCTCTGCATGGTCGCTGATTTATTAATGTTTTTTCTTATTGCAAAATCCAAACCACTGTAATTTCTGCTATCTGCAAGTGTCAATAGTTCGACAGACATTGATGTCTTAGACATATCTACATTCGCCTTTTTAATATATATTTCATATCTATCGAAACACACAACTCCACACTGCACACATGAGATAGATATGAATGATGATGGAGTGAGTACATGTGTGTGGCACTAAAGTGTGTACTGCCACAAATTGATCACAATTAAATGTTTTGCACTCCATGCGAAAGCAAAATACAAAACGAAAGACTTAACTCTAATGCCAATCAGCCCGGCACACAACCAGTCCGTCAGTCAGCCATTCAGCCAGACTGTCTGTTAGCCTTTCAGCCACCAGCTACAATTTTGTTGGCTACTAGCATTTGAACGAGAACGACTCACACCCGATGCCATTTCATTTAGATTTGCAGGCACAACGCTTCGAATCACTCCAAGCACAACCCCAATCCACACAACTGCCTCCAATCTCTATGACCGTTTGGTGATACATTTTAATGATATCGTCGTCTATTTATCACCACAGTCGGCAGAAAATAGAGAGACACACTAGTCGTCGCCACCGCCATCGTATTCATATGTTATGAGACGCGTAATTATTGCCTGTTTTGTTATTGACTTGCTACATGTTGCTGCTGTTATTATTGTTGTTGTTATTGTTGCAGCTAAATAATTAATGCGAAAATGATAAGTTTAGATTGGAGGCTTTTAATTATGATTTAATATTTAGTTGGTTGTGTATTTTTTCTTCTTATTGTTGCATTTTGAGTCATTGTAGCAGCAACAATAAGAACGAGGACTCTTTGTGATTGATGGGATTTTGATTTCTATGGGAGTAGGAGGGAAGTATGGGAATTATAATCTGAACCGGAGAATATTTTCTGGGCCTCTACACTACATATATATTTTGTGTTCATATATAGATTACCAAAGCTCAAAAATAGGTAAAGTGTGCACGCAATAGACTAGAAGCTTAATGTGGAACTAGTTGTATATTCCCAAGTCCAGGAACTCTAAAAACAGCTCCACAGTATTTAATTGTATATGTCTGGAACTCAACATAAAACTCAGATACCCAATCACAAATCAAAACTACTCTATAGACTAGGAGATCAATAAACAAGTAAAAAAGGTTTGATCGTGGTGAACTTTTATAACTCTTCACCATGAGGCTAAACCCAATCGGATCTTTAAGGAGAAAACGAAATATCGAACTACAGACACTCACCTTAGGTTAGGAACTTGAAAATACCGCGAACGACATGTTATGGATGAAAAAGATGTCTGAAATCTTCACCGAATATAGGCGTTACCATTATATGGAGGCTAAACCAAATCAGTGACCGTGAGTGAGATTTGACCACCAATATATAATATATACATTATAATATATATAATTATAAAGAATTCGGTTAAAAGTGTGCCAAAATTAACTAAAACCCCTAATAATGTGGGTACTGTCAAATACTAAACATACTAGAAGTACTGGAAATGTCGATGCAAAATTTCAGAGCTATATCTCAATTATTCTTTTTTGATTTCAACAGGCAGACAAAGAACATGGCTTAATCGACATAGAATTTTATTCTAATCATGAATATATATTTCTAGGGTCTCCGATGATTTCGATGTATTGCAAATAAAATGAAAAATTCTTACAACCATGAGAAAACCAATATTATCCAAAATATGTAAACATTTCATTAATATGACAACTATTTTCCTAGTTTCTCTCATTTTTCCTCTCTCTGACAAAAACAACTGATTCGACTACTGCTTCTTTTGCTGAGAACCGCCGACTTTCCACTCACTCCATTGTGACTAGTTGTGCCAATTCCAATGTTCTTTATTTCCGACTGCATTGGTGTGACACAATTCGCATATGTATTTTCCAAATTATTTTGATTACACACATACTCCAAAGTTACTTTTTCCACAGTATTTACAATTTTGCATTCATAAAATGCAGATATCCTGACATTGGCAACACTTTCTGAACACAATTCATATAATATACGAACTTTTTTCTGAGTAGGAGACCAGTAATGGGTTCTGTACATGCCCCATTGGCCAGATGTTCCATATGTTCATATAGTTCAATCTTTGATAGTAATTTTCTTCCAAGTAATACCGAGTTACTTGTAAACGAAATGTGTATTCACTATAGACCAAACCGAATATCTATATAAAAAATTAGCGAATTTAGATTTTGAAAAGTCTGGAACTTAATGCCGAGACATTTGTAAACGATTTGGAGCTGAAGATCAATACTGATCTGTATATTATCTATAAACCAAACCGGATCTCACGAATAACATGGAGGCAGAAGCTTTTTTCTAAGTTTCAAAGAAGGTTAATTTATTCAAATTACAAATTTATTGAATCAAATTTATCGAACTTCGAACTCTATATATCTCATTGTCATTTAAATTTTTCTATTTCAATATTTTTTATTCTTCTTTTTTATGTATTGTCTCGATTCCCCTGTCTTGTGTTGTTCATGTTCAGCGTCATTGTTGAGCTTGTTGTTCGTATCAACCTTGCTTGATATATTGTATTCATCGTTTATATCGATATAATTTGGAAAATACATCTGCGAATTGTGCAGAGGTCGGAAAAATAGAACCAATAGAATGCAAAACTAGTCATAATAGCCAAATAAATGGTTGAAAAAATAACAACCACCAAGTAATTGGAAATTCAGATAACGATATTAAAACAAAACACAGCCGAACGATGAACGATTGTTGTGGCTGTGGAAAAATGACTGCAAATAGTGATAAAGTAGAGCGAAGTAGGAAATTAGTTGTGATATTAATGAAAAGTTTACATTTTTGGAAAAATAGTGGCTTTCTCATGTATTCAAAGCGAGTTACATGTACAATATGGAAAAAATAACTATGAATGAAATTATGAAAATATAACAATTCTTTTCTATGTACTCAATCCACCTTATTCCTTGAAAATATATATTTAGAACCAGTAAGGAAAGTAGTAAAGTCGGACTGGACCGACTATATGATAACCTTCACCACTTTGGGTTTATTCTACATATGTATCCTAACAGACGACGCGTTTTTGAACCGATTTCGGGGAAACTTGCCAAAGACTAATTTATATTACAGCAGTACGTTGTGTCAATCGGCCTAGCTATGGATCTTTTCACGAAGCTTAGGAACATCATTCTAGACTTAATTCAGTATTCTGTACCAAAATTCGTGCAAGATATATAGGGACTTTGGTGCACCAATTACCTAAAATGGGATGAAAATATATATGTTAGCTATATCAAAATCTGAACCGCTTTTCACGAAACCTTGCACACATCATTCTAGGCTTAATTTAGTACGCTGTGCCAAATTTCGTGCATATCGAAAGATATATATATAAGGACTGTGGTACACAATTTACCTAAAATCGGGCAAGCTATATATGGGAGCTATATCTAAATCTGAACTGATTCTCACCAAATTTTGCACACATCATTATAGACTTAATTTAGTACGCTGTGCCAAATTTCGTGCACATCGAAAGATATATATAAAGACTTTGGTACACAATTTACCTTAAATCGGACAAAAATATATATGGGAGCTATATCTAAATCTGAACCGATTTTCACGAAACTTGGCAGACATCACTCTAGACATTATTCATTACGCTGTACGAAATTTCGTGCAAGTCAAAAGACTTCCAGGGACTTTAGTGGAATATATACCTAAAATCGGGCGAAGCTATATTTGGGAGCTATATCCAAATCTGAACCGATTTTCTCAACATTTTTCACACAATTTTAGACCTAATTCAGTACGCTATGCCAAAATTCGTGCCAATCGAAAGATTTCCAGATACTTTACAGGACTATTTACCTAAAATCGGGCGAAGCTATATATGGGAGCTATATCTAAATCTGAACCGATTTTCACGAAACTTTGCAGACATCATTCTAGATGATGTCTGCTGTGCCATATTTTGTGCAAATCGAAAGATATATAGGCACTTTGGGAGCTATATCTAAATCTGAACCGATTTTTTTCCAATTTTAATAAGGTTCGTCCTTGGGCCAAACAAATGAACTGTGCGAAATTTCATCCAGTTCGGATCATAAATGCGGCCTGTACTTTGTTTACAATTTAACATGGACAGACGGATGGACGGACGGACATGCATAAATCGGCTCAGAAAGTGATTCTATACATATTCTCAAAAGGAATCATGGGTCTATCTCGATTCCTTTTGTCTGTTACAAACATATGCACAAAGACATAATACCCTGTACCGCAGTGTGGTGAAGGGTATAAAAATTAAAGCTTGGGGTAGTCACTGAATAATAAAATATGTTTTCCTGAAACCAGTAATTTCAAACACCCCTGAAAGAAGACATTGGAAGAAATATTCTTTAGTGAATCCTCGATTGTATTACACTTGTATTAGTCCTTAAAAATAATATTCTTTTAAAATCCATTTTTGTCGTATTTCCTGAAAATATTCTTTAAGGAAATAATATGCTCAAACAACTCCAATACTCCATAAATATTCTTTAAAAAATCCGAGACGGTTTTGATCCTTGAAAAAAACACGCTTTGGTTTTGATCCTTAAAAATTAAAGTCTACTTGAATAAATATTCCTTAAAAATCCACGCCAGTAGTAGTCCCTAAAAAATATTCGTTACTAAAAATCCTGTGGTAGTCCCTAAAAAATATTTATTATTGTCGTAGGCATTGAAAAAAATCTTTAAGGAATCTAACGCGTTAAAGTCCTTGAAAAACATCATTTAAAAAATCAGCATTTATATATAAACATTTATATATCCCAGTGTTTAAATATCCCAAAAACGAGGCTTGTTTTACAACTCCTATTTCTACTCTTAAGTTAGTGGAGATCATTCCTTTCCCTATCTTCGATAATAACCCCAACTCCCAGTCATCTCCATCAACAATGGCAATAATCAAAATTGCTATCGACATAAACATTGTCGACATTGTGTATCATTTATTTTTTTTTTCGAATATTGTCTTTATTGAATGTAATCGCATTTGTTATGTGTATGGAGCGGTACTACTTGTTGTTGTTTCCATGTTTTTATATTTTGTAGATTTTATGAAAGGCAATGTCGATGTGAGTATTCGGGTTTCGGTTTTCTGTTTGGCCCATTAGAGTGGCGTCTATCTATCGATTATTTACAATAATCGATTTTTTTCTCTTCAGTTGTATTTTTTGCCTTCTGAACTCAACAAGTTTACATCAAACATGTTGTGATATCCTGTGGGCGAATGCTGTTGTTTTCATTGCATTGTTTTGTGGTTGTATTGTGTTTTGTATCGTTTTGATGTTGTTGCTGTTGTTATTGCTTTCATTTTTATTTTACAATGTGCTTATTAGCTGTTTAAACTATGAATTATCGTCTATTTGTTTTCGTTTTTGTAGTTTTTTTTTTTTCAATTTCAAGAGTTTTGTTGTCTTTGTTGTTTCGTTTTGTTGCATTATTTTCAATCGTTTGTTCGTGATAAGTTGCGAAAAAACTGATTTCATAGATAAATGATTAAAGTTATTATTTTTTGAATAGATGCTATTTTATGGTCATAGTTTTGAATGAAATGCCAATTCAGGAAAATGATGTGAAAAAGTTTTGAAACAATAGAATTTATAGGTCAATCAAATTTTAAATTTGAAATTTTTATTAAAAATTAAACTATTTTTTTCGCGTTTTCCAACATTTTATACGAATATCTTTGTATATCTGAACTTAAAGATATGCCAGCAGAATAAAATATTATGTTTAAAAACCAAAGTTACCATAGGCCGTTTTTTTTTTTTTTTTTTTTTTTATTATAATCATAATTCATTGCGGATTAAATAAACCTACCAGACAGCTAGTCTGATTGGCATTTGCATATTTGTGAAAACGCATACATACACAGACATGGTATATGTATGTACTACATACATACACATTTAAATCTCATTTACTTGAAAATGTTAACAATCATTGATAAACATTAGTTTAATTAATAGTTGTGTCAAATATAATTAATTTTAATTATTTATTTATTCAAAAGTGATTGGCAGTCTGTTTTGCCTTCCAGGTGATGGTGCATGGAAGGCGGCGGCAATACGAGCAACCAACCATCTACACCAATATCGAAATAATTATAATGTTTAATGGCCAAACAAGCCAGCCAGTCAGTCAGATTTTTGAGATTATGTTTCATTTATTGGATTTTGGCTTTTGGGTGCTGGAGATTTGGTTAATTGGTAATTTGTGTGGTGTGGATTTCGCAGATTTTTTGGTTAAGCTATTAATATTTTTCAAAAAATTCAATATCCGATACAAAATGAAGAACTAAAAGTAAAACTTGTAAAAAAAATATCAAGGAGAAGTCTATGAGGAAAATTGTTAAACCGTTTTTTTTTTTCATAAATACTTCGTCAACAAGTAAGAAAGTCGTCAACCCAAATAATGCCTAGATCTTTACTTCAAAATCATGAATTTAGTTTTAATAAAATTTCGTTTTGGCATGCACTAGGATTTTATAGAACAATAAACAACAATTAAACAATTTGTAACCAGTAAGGAAAATAGTAGAGTCGGATGGGGCCGACTATATGATACCCTTCACCACTTTGGGTATATTCAACAGATGAATCCTAACGGAAGTCGCATTATTGAAGGACCAGTAAAATGAAGTTGGATCCATAAACATGTCATTCTGCAACCTACACTAAATTTTTCATTTGGTCAGATATAGAGTTGCTCCTTACAATAGGAAAAAATTATGTAAATTAATTTAAAGCAATCGGACACCCGTTGATTATATGGATAAATATCCGATAAAAATGAGGAGTTTTGTGCAACTATATCTGAACCGATATATTAACTACAGTTCATTGTATAAAATTGTGTGGTAATCGGACAAACCTTAAGTCTTTAGTGCAGAATTTATAAAAAATCGGAAGAAAGAATATATAGGAGCTATATCAAAATCTGAACCGATTTCCAACTTAGAAAACATCATTCTAGACGTAATTGAGTACGCCATGCCCAATATTGTGCAAATCGAAAGATATATAGGGACATTGGTACACCATTTATCATAAAATCGAAACAGGGACCTTGGTGCACCATTTACTTTAAATCGGACGATAATATATATGGAAGTTATATCTGAATCTGAACCGATTTTCCGGAAACTTCACATACACCATTCTAGACCTAAATCATTACGCTGTGCCAAATTTCGTGCAAATCGAAAGATATATAGGGACTTTTGTACACCATTTATCATAAAATCGATGCAGGTTGGGACGATATTACATATGGGAGCTATATTTAAATCTGAACCGATTTTCAGGAAACTTAACACACATCATTCTGGATCTAATTCTAATGAATTAGATCCAGATTCTAATGAATTAGATCCAGAATGATGTGTGTTAAGTTTCCTGAAAATCGGTTCAGATTTAAATATAGCTCCCATATGTAATATCGTCCCAACCTGCATCGATTTTATGATAAATGGTGTACAAAAGTCCCTATATATCTTTCGATTTGCACGAAATTTGCTGTGCCAAATTTCGTATATGGGAGCTATATCTAAATCTGAACTGATTTTTCCCAATTTCAATAGTGTTCGTCCCTGAGCCAAATAAGTGACCTGTGCCAAATTTCAGCCAATTCGGATCATAAATGCGACCTGTACTTTGTTTACAATTTAACATGGACAGACAGACGGACATGCATAAATCGACTCAGTAAGTGATTCTATGCATATTCTTCAAAGGAACCATGTGTCTATCTCGTTTCCTTTTGCCTGTTACAACCATATGTACAAAGACATAATACCCTGTACCACAGTGTGGGGAAGGGTATAACAATTAAATAAGATAGCGGTTGCTTTCCATTTTTGTTCTTTAAAAAGGGCCGTGTTGCCAAATATGTTATGTTACGGCAAGTTATTGACTGTGAAGTCGATATTTGAAAAGCGAACAATTGCACAATGGTAATGCAAGCTCTCAGACATCGACTCAAAACAACGCCATTTTGAGCAGCAAAAACACTCACCAAACTGTGGCACTGGGTATTATATCTTTGTGTCTAGAATACAGTGTGTTAAGTTTCATTGAAATCGGATTTTCCAATAGTAATCGTAAGTCCAAATTTAAGTATTCCAGATCATCTGTTCAACAAAATCCAAATTGTACCAAATTTAGTATCATTTATTATTTTTCGTAGACGTAAGTACGATTTTTCAAAATCTCCTCAGTTCTACACTCCAACAATAATTTTAATCACACATTTCACGATACCAGCTCTATTCACATACATCCCAATTGTATCATATTTAGTACCATTTAGTGCTATTCGTACCTATAACTTGGAATTTCCAACACTTCCTCAATCCTTGACTCTAAAAGTAATTTTGATTTCAAACATAAGTTTACCCTCTCTATCCATTCACTCAAATCTAAAGTGTAACAAATTTAGTACCATAAATCAAAAATTTAGTATTACATAATATCAAATTTTTAAAAGTATTTCCATATCCCAATTCTGAACTCCAACAGTAATGTTAATTCCAAATTTCAGAATCTCAGGCCTATCTGTTCACACAAATGCAAATTGTACCATATTCAGTATCGTTTAGTACTTTTCGTACCCATAAGTACGAATTTCCTAAACTACCACAATTATGTACTCTAGCAGTAAACTTCAAATTGATATTTTAAGTTTCCATTTCTATCCGTTCAACCAAACCTAAATAGTACCAATTTGGTACAAATACATTTTAATCGTAATTTTAATCCCAAATTTGAGGATTCCAGCCGTATACGTCCATGCAAAAACAAATTTAAAATATTTGGTAGCATTTATTATTTTTTGTTCCCGTAACAACCAATTTCCTAAACTACCTCCATCCTACACGCCAAAACTAATTTTAATTCCAAAATTCTGGAGCCCAGTTCTATTGGTTCACACATAATCAAGCTACAATAAATATAGTACCATTTAGTACACATACAAATATAATTCCAATTTTTAGGTTTCCAACTCTCCCCGTCCACCCAAATCCAAAGTGTACCAAATCGAGTGCTGTTTAGTACTTCTTGTACATATTATTACGAACATCTAACTTCTATCTCTTTAGCTCAATCCTCAACAGTAATACCAATTTCAAATTTCAGGTTTTCACCTCTATCCGTTCACCTAAAATCCAAGTTTAGTACTTTTCGTACCCATAGCTTCGAATTTCCTAAACCACCTCTATCCTACACTCTTACAGCCATTTTAACTTCCAATTTCAAGACTCCAGCTCTATTAACTTGTACCAAATTTAGTACCACTTAGTACATACACATAAGTACGAATTTTTGATCTGTCAGTCAGTCACTCCCTTAACACTAAGCTTTTTTATATATTAAGATGTTATGTAACTGCTGTACCAAAACACATTTTTTAAAAAAGTCACGCATGTACTGGATCTCAACAACTATTCTTTAACATCAAAAATAATCAACATTTAAAAACTTACTGAAAAAAAAATTATTAAGGAAAATCACTTGAAAGTACTTGGAAAATGTATTCGTTAAGAAAATCACATCTCCAAAGGCCTCGAAAAGAATATTCATAGAGAAAAAACACGCCTTGAAAGACCCTAAAAAATTATTCTTTAAAATCCATACCTCTATAGGAGTTGGAGAAATATTGTCAAAATAAAGCCATTGAAAAAAATATTCTTTAAGAAAACCAGGGGATGATAGATACCAAGCAACGGCTCTGATTGGCTTTAACATGGCGAAGTCCAGGCTTATCTTGGTCCCTCTTTCATCTCAATTGTGGACACTGACCTCCCCGCGGTGCCACCTTGGGAACTATTCTCATCACCCACGATGAAATAGTGAGCTAATATGTGCCGCGATTTCACCCATAAGAACTATAAAAAATGGCTTGAGGAGTCGGGTTATTTGCCCACTCTCTGAAAACCCAACCCACTATTAAAAAGCAAAGAAAAATAAAACCAAACCCCCCTAATGTTAACGACCCCCGAAAACATATAAAGGAGCACGATCTGCGAATCTGCACTTGGAATGTGCGCACGTTGTACAGAACAGGCGCAGTGTTCGCTTTGGCGGATGTACTCAAGAAGTACAAAGCCGATATTATTGCCTTACATGAAATGCGATGAAAAGAGACGTAAGTAAATCAGACGATTACGCTCTGTATTATAACTGCCATGAAACGAGACAAGAATTTGGGTGCGGATTAATGGTTAACAGGAGAATAAAAGACCTTGTCTCCAAATTCACTCCAGTAGATGAGCAAATTGCTATAATCCGTATAAAAGCGAAGTTCTTTTACATCAGTCTCATTTGCGCCCATGCTCCGACCGAAGATAAAGATAAACAGACCAAAGACATATTTTACGAGCGCCTCGAAACAGCATATGACCGTTGCCCTGGCCATGACATTAAACTTCTGCTAGGAGATTTTAATGCAAAAATCGGAAGGGAAAATATCTTTGGCCCCACCGTCATGAAGAAACATCCGACAACGGCATGAGGTTGATTGACTACGCAATACACAAGGCAGGTGGCCTTCTCCTCTCCTGATCAAGCAACGAGATATCAAATTGATCATGTTGTGATAGACGGAAGGCATTCATCCAGTGTTTTAGACGTCCGATCGATCCGAGGAGCGAATATCGATTCGGATCATTACCTTGTGGCAGCCAAGGTACGCACCCGTCTTAATGTAGCAGCAAAGGTGCGATCTAATACAACACGGAAACTCGACGTCGAAAAGCTGCAAACACAACATCTTGTAGAGATGAAGAGGGAAACCTGGTGACAGATACAGACAGCGTGTTGAGGATCTGGAAGGAGCATTTTGAAAAGCTTCTGGTATCAACTAGTGGCGTTGAATTAGATAACCCAAAACCAATAAGAGATTATGGTATAGAATGTATACCACCTAGCTAAGCAATTAATCGGCTCAAGAACAACAAAGCAGCAGGAGCCAATGAGTTACCAGCCGAACTATTCGAGACTGGTGGTCAGAAGCATGCACCAGCTGATTAGTACAATTTGGCTAGATGAATGCATGTCCAATGATTGGAACCTCAGCATCCTGTGTCCCGTGCACAAAAAAGGAGACAAGACGATATGTGCCAACTATAGAGGAATTAGCCTTCTTCCCATCGCATATGAAGTGCTATCCAGTGTGCTGTGTGAACGATTGAAACCAATGGTCAATGACATTATTGGACCATACCAATGAGGCTTCAGACCTGGCAAATCCACCATTGACCAGATTTTCACTCTGCGCCAAATCCTGTGGAACTTGAGAACTAAAGCTTCGAGGTAGTTAAAGATTTTATATACCTTGGTACCACCATAAATAAAACGAATGATATCTGTTATGAAATTCGGAAAAGGATTGTGATGGCCAACAGATGCTACTATGGTCTAAGTAAGCAGTTTAGAAACAAGGCTACCTTCCGCCAGACCAAACTCACACTTTACAAGACGCTGATACTGCCCGTGCTGATACTATATGGATCAGAAGCATGAGTACTTGCGCAAGCAGATGAGGCAGCTCTTGGTGTCAGCATTAAGTGTCAGGCCGCACGTAGCGCCCTAAGGTTGCATGAACAAAACCTCTGGCAAAGTTGTACTGTTGGGCATGGTTGTATCTTGAACGAGCCAGGTATGACATTGGACCAACGCGAAAAACTAAGCGATGTCGTTATCCCTAGTAGAGACGACTGGAACCGATCTGGCCTTCTATACAGACGTTTCCAAGATTGAAGAAGGTACCGGGCAGGCGTCTACTGTGAAAGGCTAGACCTTGAGTTAACCTACAAGCTGGATTGCAACTGTAGTGTTTTCCAAGCTGAAATCTTCTCGGTTTGGAAGTCAGCGGAATTTATAGAAAGTCTGGATGCAGAGGTAGTTGAACCGGTGACTATCTTTGTGGATAGTCAAGCGGCTCTTAAAGCCATCAAATCCGTCCGTCCTCAAGTGTAGAGAAGCTTTGGAAGAACTTACTTACAGCTATCGGCTGTAAGTAAGTTCTTCAGATCTGCCTCTACGGTGAATATCGGCGTCGAATGAACCACGAGCTTTACAATTTATACACGGACATCGACATAGTCAGTCGTATTGAGCTGCAGCGACTACGTCGGCTAGGCCATGTTGTGCGGATGAGTGAGAATGCCCCAGCTCAAAAGGCGTACTGATGGTTCCCCTAGATGAAGATTAGATGGAAAGACCAAGTAGAAAACAACATCTTGGAACATGGTCTTCCAAATTGGTGGATTTGCGCACAAGACCGACGCGCTTGGAAATCTTTTTTAAGCTCGGCTTATGGAACAACCGTTCTGGAACAAGCCAGCTAAAGAAGAAAACCACACCTTGAATGTCTTTTAAAAAATACTCACATCTTCAATGGCCTCGAATATTCTTTGAGAAAAACACGCATTGAAAGTCCATTAAAAATATATTCTTCCAAACTCGGTGTCCTGAAGAAGGGTTGGCAAAATATTTTTTTTTTTTTTTTTGCAAAATCCACGCCTGAAAGACCTCGAAAAAATATTCTTTAAGAAAATTCGTTGAAAAATAATCTTTTAAAAAAGTTCTTCGACTAAAGAGGCTTTGGAAACATATTCTGTAAAAACTCACGCCTTGGAAAATATTCTTTAAATAATTGTCTCGGGGTCAATTTTTTTTTATTTAATTCGATTCTACACTAATTCAAGAATGTCTCTACAAAATTTCAAGTGAAAATCTCAAGAACTCTTGAAAATACAGCCGATTTATTGTGTCAGCATCAAGTGACGGCTAAAGGGCTTTTCAAACTTTAAACTCGTTTTTCTCTTTTGCGAATGGCGGGCACGATAACTCAAAAACTAATAACCCAATCGATTCCAAATTTTTACACGTTTCTCTGTGAGTGTATAGCTATACCCATAGTTCCTTTTGAGAATATGCATAGAATCACTTTCTGAGTCGATTTATGCATGTCCGTCCGTCCGTCCGTCTGTCCGTCTGTTGGTGTTAAATTGTAAACAAAGTACAGGTCGCATTTATAATCCGATTTAGATGAAATTTGGCATAGGTCACTTATTCGGCCCAAGGACGAACCCTATTGAAATTGGGAAAAATCGGTTCAGATTTAGATATAGCTCCCATATATATATTTAACCGATTTAATGTAAACGGTCCCTATATATCTTTCCATTTGCACGAAATTTGGTACAGGCTAATCATTTAGGTCTGGAATGATGTCTACCAAGTTTCATGAAAATCGGTCCAGATTTAGATATAGCTCCCATATATATATTTTACCGATTTAATGTAAACGGTCCCTATATATTTCAAGATTTGCACGAAATTTGGTACAGCCTAATCAATTAGATCTAGAATGATGCCTGCCAAGTTTCGTGAAAATCGGTCCAGATTTAGATATAGCTCCCATATATAGTTTCGTCCGATTTCAGGTTAATGGTGCTCCAAAGTCCCTATATATCTTTCGATTTGCACCAAATTTGGCATGACGTACTGAATTGAGCCTAGAATGGTGTCTGCCAAGAATGTCTCTACAAAATTTCAAGTGAAAATCTCAAGAACTCTTGAAAATACAGCCGATTTATTGTGTCAGCATCAAGTGACGGCTAAAGGGCTTTTCAAACTTTAAACTCGTTTTTCTCTTTTGCGAATGGCGGGCACGATAACTCAAAAACTAATAACCCAATCGATTCCAAATTTTTACACGTTTCTCTGTGAGTGTATAGCTATACCCATAGTTCCTTTTGAGAATATGCATAGAATCACTTTCTGAGTCGATTTATGCATGTCCGTCCGTCCGTCCGTCTGTCCGTCTGTTGGTGTTAAATTGTAAACAAAGTACAGGTCGCATTTATAATCCGATTTAGATGAAATTTGGCATAGGTCACTTATTCGGCCCAAGGACGAACCCTATTGAAATTGGGAAAAATCGGTTCAGATTTAGATATAGCTCCCATATATATATTTAACCGATTTAATGTAAACGGTCCCTATATATCTTTCCATTTGCACGAAATTTGGTACAGGCTAATCATTTAGGTCTGGAATGATGTCTACCAAGTTTCATGAAAATCGGTCCAGATTTAGATATAGCTCCCATATATATATTTTACCGATTTAATGTAAACGGTCCCTATATATTTCAAGATTTGCACGAAATTTGGTACAGCCTAATCAATTAGGTCTAGAATGATGTCTGCCAAGTTTCGTGAAAATCGGTTCAGATTTAGATATAGCTCCCATATATAGTTTCGTCCGATTTCATGTAAATGGTGCTCCAAAGTCCCTATATATCTTTGGATTTGCACCAAATTTGGCATAACGTACTGAATTGAGCCTAGAATTATGTCTGCCAAGTTTCGAGAAAATCGGTCCAGATGTAGATATAGCTCCCATGTATAGTTTCGTCCGATTTCATGTAAATGGTGGACCAAAGTCGCTATATATCTTTCGATTTGCACGAAATTTGGTACAGCCTGATCAATTAGGTCTAGAATGATGTCTGCCAAGTTTCGTGAAAATCGGTTCAGATTTAGATATAGCTCCCATATATAGTTTCGTCCGATTTCATGTAAATGGTGCCCCAAAGTCCCTATATATCTTTCGATTTGCACGAAATTTGGCATATCGTACTGAATTGAGCCTAGAGTGACTTCTGCCAAGTTTTGAGAAAATCGGTTCAGATTTAGATATACCTCCCATATATAGTTTCGTCCGATTTCATGCAAATGGTGCCCCCAAAGTCCTTATATATCTTTCGATTTGCACGAAATTTGGTACAGCCTAATCAATTAGGTCTAGAATGATGTCTGCCAAGTTTCGTGAAAATCGGTCCAGATGTAGATATAACTCCCATATATAGTTTCGTCCGATTTCATGTAAATGGTGCTCCAAAGTCCCTATATATCTTTCGATTTGCACCAAATTTGGCATAACGTACTGAATTGAGCCTAGAATTATGTCTGCCGAGTTTCGTGAAAATCGGTCCAGATTTCTATATAGCTCCCATATAGTTTCGTCCGATTTCATGTAAATGGTGGACCAAAGTCGCTTTATATATCTTTCGATTTGCACGAAATTTGACAGACATAGCCCAACGGATGACCTATTTATATTAGTTTGAAGTCGATTTACATACTTTATGGATAGATCTAGGTAGATTCACATTTAGATAAATATCACATATTTTATTTCATCCAATTTCATGTTAATAGTCCTGTTTAATATACCCATAGTGGTGAAGGGTATCATATAGTCGGCCCCGTCCGACTTTACTACTTTCCTTACTGGTTTTTTAACTTGGTTTCTGGTCAAAAATCGACGATTTTCCAAAAATATTTTTTCAAATGTCCGTCATTTTGTTAATTTTAGAGCGAAGTCAATAATCCTAGTTCATACGAGAGCCAGACATGTACTCTTTCTAACACCGTTGGAATTTTCGGATTCCGATGTTCCAGTTAGAAGTTATCATGTCCGCAATCAAAAATAAGGACTTCTTTTTAATTACAAAAAACAACAACAAAACAATTACAAAATTTTTTTGTAAATTATGTTTCTTCCTTTTAAATCTTCAAATATATATGTGCAAAGTTACAAACCTTAACAAGCATTGGTATTGATTTACCAGCTCATTGAAAATCTTGAAAAATTAAAATCGCGAATGGGTGGGGTTCCCTTAAAGGAATATAGTTAAGTTTAAAACAAGAGCACGAAAGTCCGCATCGCTGGTGAAAATAACCTACTTTTAATAACATTTCAATATGGATCCCCGTTTTTACATGTCTGTCACCGAAGGCACCTCTCAATTTTCAGTACGCTGAAGTTCCTAGCACAGCTTTCCAACCTAAATTTGATATTTCATTTTTTCGACTTTTTAGTGCATTTTAAATCTACACCACACTCCTGTAAGAAGAAATTCGTCCTAAGTTCATTAAAGTTCACATTGTCGACCCAATCGGGCTACGATTTGGGTTTTCTGCTTTTGTTATGATTAATGATACCAGTCCTATTGCCGATTCTAAGGCCTTACAACAATTCAATGCTAAACTAACATTCGACTCCTATTGCCGTTCTATATCACCCAACTGAATTACGGCAAATGAAATTTATTGGCAATGTGTTTTTTTTCAGAGATTGGCATTTGAAGTTACATTTAATGTTGTTGTTTTTCCTTTCCTAATGTTATTTTTGTTCTTGCTGTTGTTCGCATTCTCTGTTGTCAATGATTAATGAATTAATTTTGTGTGCGAACCTAACGTAACAGAAAGAACGTAACTGTTGTATTCCACAAAATTCTGCTTAAGCTTTGACAAGGTTCGCTTGACGTTCCATAGTTTGTTTTGTTTGAAAATGTGTATGCGTTACGTTTGGATAGCTTCAGTTCGGCTTACCCGATTGCTTTGGCCCGTACTGCAAACAGATTTTTGACAGTTCAAGAAAAAAAAAAAATACCTCTACTCTGACGCATAAAAACTAATAAAGTTATAAAAATTTCGTTTGCATGTCTACAGCGGATTTGCTTATGTTATTATTATTATTTTTGGTTGTAGTGAATTGTTGTTTTGCTTTGTTGTTGTTTCTTCAGTTGTTGTTTCTTCAGTTTCAAACGCGTTCAACGACTTTTCGCCGTTCCAATAGCTAAGATAAATGTTGGGGCAGCCGGTGTGACTGTTACCGAAGCCGATACCGCTGATGTTGTTGTTGGTGGTGGTGTTTGGTGTTTATTCGGCACTAATAACATTTTTTGGGTGGTCTTCCATTTCAAACAGAAAATTTGTATATGATTAGCGTCGTCTATACGAAACGCGTAGCTACAGCTAGCTTTCCGATGAGGGAACCATAACTCATAGACAGGGAGAAGACATAAAATATGCGCATTTTGCGTTACTTATTAGCCGGATGGTGGTTGGGTGAGTTAACGGAGGTAATTTTTTTTACTACTTTTCGGGTATTAGAGTGTGTTGCGTTGATGGGGTTAAGAAGGGGTATTGCTGGGTTATTAAGTAATTTTAGAAATTTATTTGAAACTGAGAGACGAAGCCAAATCGAACAAAAATGTTGTTGACGGGTTTATTAACCAAATAGGCATGTTGGTGTAGGCCAATAATGACAGTAGATTGATGAGGTTTTGACCTTTTTCTATCTTTGATTATGGAGTTTTCGTTCGAAAACAAAAGATTAGCACTGTTTGTAATGGGTTAATTAGTTAATAAAAAGGGAATAAATTAATGTCAAAATAAATTGAAAAGTATAAAAAAAACAAAATTAGAATATCTTATAATAAATAGAAGGGAATCAGGGATTTTATCATTGGACCATATAAAAAATCGATATGTAAAATTACGACCAAATTGAAACAGGTTCCTTACATGAACCGCTCAGTGCACACATTCACTAACTCCGTTTGTTATAAAAATTGAGAACGACTATACCAAGGCCTTGGAAGTTTAAATTTAAAATTTTTCAAATGGTGGATTTGATCGAAGTGTACACTGAGGCTATGGGAAGACATAGACCAATATTTAAATATGTCTACAGAAATAGAACCACTGCAGTAGGAAAATTAGACTAAATTCTTCATAATGCTTAATATAGGTATCGAGAACTTCTACATATATTTCTAGACTAATGTGATGAAAATGGCACTGGTTTTGAGCCGATGTGTGAAAGTTTTTCGAATTTTTCGAAAATTTCTGTTAAATAATTGTTGTGTACCACTTAAAATGGATCGTTCTACGTTGCACGAATTTTACCGAATAAACAGGCGATCATTTGCTTCAAACGACTTCTTCCTCGTTGAATTTGCCTCAACGTTGAAGACAAACACGGTCGATTGTTACATTTTTTGCGGCTCATACGTATAGATCCGTAATTTGTCAACTGTGCCGAGCTTACGCCAATCGTATTTGTACAATTCTTTTTTTTTTTTTTTTTGCACCAGTGAAGACGAGTCTTTTTTAAGCGATTGTGAATTTGTATACCCTTCACCACACTGTGGTACAGGGTATTATGTCTTTGTGCATATGTTTGTAACAGACAAAAGGAAACGAGATAGACACATGGTTCCTTTTGAGAATATGCATAGAATCACTTTCTGAGTCGATTTATGCATGTCCGTCCGTCCGTCCATCTGTCTGTCTGTCCATATTAAATTGTAAACAAAGTACAGGTCGCATTTATTATACGAATTGGATGAGATTTGGCATACGTCACTTATTTGGTCCACGGACGAACTCTATTGAAATTGGGAAAAATCGGTTCAGATTTAGATATAGCCCCCATATATATTTTCGTCCGATTTAAGGTAAATGGTGTACCAAAGTCCCTATATATTTTTCGATTTGCACGAAATTTGGCACAGCGTACTTAATTAAGCCTGGAATGATGTGTGCTAAGTTTCATGAAAATCGGTTCAGATTTAGATATATCTCCCATATATATTTTCGTCTGATTTAAAGTGAATGGTGCACCAAAGCCCCTGAAAATCATTTGATTTTTACAAAATTTGGCACAGCGTACTAAATTAAGCCTAGAATGATGTGTGCTAAGTTTCGTGAAAATCGGTTCCGATTTAGATATAGCTCCCATATATATTTTCGTCCGATTTAAGGAAAATGGTGTACCAAAGTCCCTAAATATCTTTCGATTTCCACGAAATTTGGCACGGCATAATGAATTGGGTCTAGAATGATGTGTGTTAAGTTTCCTGAAAATCGGTTAAGATTTAGATATAGCTCCCATATATATTTTCGTCCGATTTAAGGAAAATGGTTTACCAACGACCCTATGTATCATTCGATTTCCACGAAATTTGGTACAGCGTACTGAATAAAGTCTACAATGATGTGTGTTAAGTTTCGTGAAAATCGGTTCAGATTTAGATATAGCTCTCATATATATGTTCGTCCGATTTTAGATAAATAGTGCATCATTCGATTTGCACGAAATTTGGCATATCGTACTGAATGAAGTATAGAATGATGTGTGTTATGTTTCCTGAAAATCGCTCTAGATTTAGATATACCTCCCATATACATTTTCGTCCACATATATCTTTCGAAATGAAGTTATTATGACAAGTTTCGATGAAATCGGCTTAGATTTCGATATAGCTTTTATACATATTTTCGTCCGATTTGAAGTAAATGGTGCACCAAACTCCTCATGTTTAGCAGATATGTATCCAAATAATCAACGGGTATCCGTTTGATATATGCTTTAAATTGATTTACATAACTTTGTCCCATTGAAAAGAATCAACTCTATATCTGACCAAATGAAAAATTTAGTATAGGTTGCAGAAAGACATGTTTATGGGTCCAATTTCATTTTACTGGTCTTTCAAAAATGCGACGTCTGTTAAGATTCACCTGTTGAATATACTCAAAGTGGTGAAGGGTATCATATAGTCGGCCCCGTCCGACTTTACTACTTTCCTTACTGCTTTTAACAAGTCTATGTTTTAACTCCAGTAGTCCTTAGAAACAATTTTTAAACAAATCCATGCTTATAGATTTGATACTCCCCTACAAATATTCTTTAAATAATACACGTTTATAGATCCGATAGTCTTCTGAAAATATTCTTTAAAAAATCCATTCTTATAGATTCAATAATTCTCTAAAAATATATTTCAATACAAATAAATATATATGTATATAAAGATCCGATAACCTCTGAAAGAATATTTAATAAATCGACGCTTAAAGATCCGATAGTCGATATTCGTTAAAAAAAAATGCACTCATAAAGAACCGACAGTCCTCTGAAATTATTGTTTAATAATTCTACGCATATAGATCCGATAGTCCTCTGAAAATTTTATTTCAACCATCAAAGCTTTAACATTCACGCTTATAGATCTGATAGTTTTCCAAAAATTGTCTATAAAAAATCAACGCTTATAGCTCTAATATTGAAAATATTCTTAAATAGCATCGTTGAACCTTCGAAAATACCTAAAAAATTCAATACAGGGTTGCCCATATTCGACGGACCCATGTTTTTTTTTAATCAAAGAAAAAAAATAAAAAATTGGCGGTTGGCAATGTTAATCATTTAATTTGTTCCAAGTAGATTTGTTTACATCAATTTTTGAATATGATATCTCTCAAATGGCCGCCTCTGGCGTTGATGACCTATTGTGCCCTTTTTGCTGCATTTTCCATCGTTTTTGCCAACATTTCGGCCGGAATAGCGGCTATTTCTTCACGAATGTTGTCCCTGAGCTCATCTACGGTCCTTGGCTTGTTAACGGCGTCTAATCGGGCGAACGCGGTGGCCAGTCCAAAATACCACTTTTCGACATCAAACGGCCCGGAAACAAATTCTTCGGAAAATCGATTGTTATGCGACTAGTGTGCGGTGGAGCGCCGTCTTGTTGAAACCAGAACTGCCTCATACGCTATCGACGAATAATTGGCATCACAAAATTGGTCATCATGTCGCGATAACGCTCCTGATTGATGGTAACAGCATGGCCATTTTCATTTTGGAAGAAAAACGGCCCAATGACCGTTTTCGCACTAACGCCGCACCAAACTGTGACTTTTTCGACATGAAGAGGCACTTCTTAAATCTCCTGAGGATTTTCAGCGGCGTAAAAACGGCAATTTTGCTTATTTACGGTCCCATTCAATGTGAAATGGGCTTCATCGGACATGATAATTTTGTTCCAAAATTGCTCGTCATCTTCGGCCATTTCGATGACTCTTTGGGCCCATTCCAATCGACGAGGCTTGTCCGCAGGCAACATTCTTTGCGTCAATTGAATTTTGTACGGGAACAAATGCAAATCAATGCTAATAATCCGTTGTAAGGTGAACCGGCGTTCTTGGTATGTTCTTGGGTACCTCTCAACACTGGCTCGTACGGCAGCGATATTCTCAGCCGATCGCCTTGGTTGACTTTTATATGGCATCTTCGGATTAGAAAGAGCCTTACCAATCGAAAATTTTTCGTATAAACGCTTAATGGTGTTCTTTGAAGGTGCACTTCTCACATTTTTTAATGTTTTAACAGCTCGTTGAGTTTTCACAATTGACTTCTTCTGTTGAATGTAAATTTCAACTATTTCAGAGCGCTCGCGTGTATTGGTTCATGGTAAAAATCTGCTTGGACTGACGCTTCAAACGCGGTATGTCATTAAGCGATGTGACATCTCTGTCAAAAGTTATGGTGTTGCGAGATGGGTCCGTCGAATATGGGCAACCCTGTATATTCCACTAGAACCTCCAAAATATTCTTTAAATATCCACGTTTATAGTTCCGTTGGACCTCCAAAATATTCTTTAAATATCCACGTTCATAGTTCCGTTGGACCTCCAAGATATTCTTTAAAAAACTCACGCCTATTGTTTAGCTACACCTCAAAAATATTCTTTAAAAATCCACGTCCATCTTTCAGATAGACCTCTAAAAAATCCACATCTATAGCTTAGCTAGACCTCAAAAATATTCTTAAAAAATCTATGATCATAGTTTAGATAGACTTCTAAAATATTCCTTAAAAACATCCAAAAATATTATTTTTAAAGCTCTCACTTATAGCTCCGTTGGACCTCAAGAATATATTTTAATAAAATCCAAGAACCCTCTATGCGAAATTTTAAAAATATATAATCGCTCAAAACGTCCTTTAATAATCTTCAGTAGCCAAAAATGTCCCCCAAAAAATTTACGCTTATTTTTCACATAGCCATCCAAAAATATTTCTCAAAAAGCTATTCTTAGAAATAAGATGGAAAACCAATTTTTTCACTTTTTTATTTTCAATTATAAATATAAACAAACAATCATGGTTTTGAATAAAATATGAACCCCCTCCGCACTCCAAACACTTCATATAAAGGCACTCAAGTGATTCAATGTTATGGTAAATTAATGATGTTGTGTCTTCTTCCCTCAAAAGACTATTTTTATTAAATACAAAACAAAGAAGAAGAATAACATTAAAACGCCATTACAAATTGTCGGTGGTGTTACTTCAACTTCAACTACACCTCATCAACCACATACCCACCTCAAAAGGCAAGAAACAAAGAACCCATTCTGATAAATACCCAAAAACGATGAAAGATGTGCGTACGCAACTTTCCCAAACTAATTATGTTTGTTTTCTTCTTTTTTTGTTTGTTTGTTGTGGTATCAAATCATATTTCATGCCATAGTTGTTCTCATGTTTGTTGTTGTTACAAATAACCACATCCTCCACAAAAATTCATAACTCCGAGTAATAGAAAAATGAACCACCACCACAAAAACATAGAGAGAACATCAAAATTCATAGGGTTTCTTTTTTTTTTGGATGTTAACCACCCTCAAAATACTTGCTACAAACTGAATACAACAACAACGATTGTTTATTAAGAGCATGATGGTTATGCTCCTCATCATCCATATCATCCTAACCATCATCCATAACCACACCATCATCTTCCTTCGTTTCATGTCATAATATTTGATATTTTCAACAACTGGCATCCCATTTCCTTTTCTCAAATAAAAGCGAAACGACAATGTTAGTTAAGCGAAAATCGGGACACAGTGGTAGCAACAGCTTAAAATGCATCCAAAAATATTTTATAAAATATTTGAGAAATACTAATAACCGCAAAAAACATCTTTGAACCAGTAAGGAAAGTAGTAAAGTCGACGGGGCCGACTATATGATACCCTTCACCACTTTGGGTATATTCAACAGATGGGATCCTAACAGACGACGCATTTTTGCAACCTATACTAAATTTTAGTCAGATATAGAGTTGCTTCTTACAACGGGACAAAACTATATAAATAAATTTAAAGCAAAATATTGAAATCTAAATCGATTTCATCGAAACTTGTCACACGTTCGGCCTCAATTTGAGTTCTTCATTTACTTATAAATCCAAATTTCGTGGAAATCGAAGGATATATAGGGACTTTGGTGCACCATGTACATAAAATCGGACGAAAATATATATGGGAGCTCTATCTAAATTTAAACCGATTTTCACGAAATTTAACACACATCGTTCTAGACTTAATTCAGTACGCTATTCCAAATTTCGTGCAAATCGAAGGATGTATAGGGACTTTGGTGCACTATTTACCTAAAATCGGACGAAAATATATATGGGAGCTATATCTAAATCTGAACCGATTATCACGTAACTTTGCACACATCATTCTAGACCTAATTCATTACGCTTTGCCAAATTTCGTGCAAATCGAAAGATATATAGGGATTTTGGGGCACCATTTACATGAAATCAGACGAAACTATATATGGGAGCTATATCTAAATCTGGACCGATTTTCACGAAACTTGGCAGGCATCATTCTAGGCTCAATTAAGTACGTTATGCCAAATTTCCTGCAAATCGAAGGATATATAGGGACATTGGGGGGCACCATTTACATGAAATCGGACGAAACTATATATGGGAGCTATATCTAAATCTGGACCGATTTTCTTGAAACTTGGCAGACATTACTCTAGGCTTAATTCAGTACGTAATGCTAAATTTCGTGTAAATCGAAAGATATATAGCGACTTTGGTGCACCATTTACATGAAATGGGACGAAACTATATATGGGAGCTGTATCTAAATTAGGGCCGATTTTCTCGAAACTTGGCAGACATCATTCTAGACTCAAGTCAGTACGTTATGCCGAATTTCGTGCAAATCGAAAGATATATAGGGATTTTGGTGCACCATTTACATAAAATCGAACGAAACTATATATGGGAGCTGTATCTAAATTAGGGCCGATTTTCTCGAAACTTGGCAGACATCGCTCTAGGCTCAATTCAGTACGTTATGCCAAATTTCGTGCAAATCGAAGGATATATAGGGACTTTGGTGCACCATTTACATGAAATCGGACGAAACTATATATGGGAGCTATATCTAAATCTTGACCGATTTTTACGAAACTTGGCAGACATCATTCTAGACCTAAATGATTAGCCTGTACCAAAATTTCGAAAGATATATAGGGACCGTTTACATTAAATCGGTAAAATATATATATGGGAGCTATATCTAAATCTGAACCGATTTTTCCCAATTTCAATAGGGTTCGTCCTTGGGCCAAACAAATGAGCTGTGCCAAATTTCATTAAATTCGGATGATAAATGCGACCTGTACTTTGCTCACAAAAATACATGGACAGACAGACGGACGGACATACATAAATCGACTTAAAAAGTGATTCTATGCATATTCTCAAAAGGAACCATGTGTCTATCTCGTTTCCTTTTGCCTGTTACAAACATATGCACAAAGACATAATACCCTGTACCACAGTGTGGTGAAGGGTATAAAAAGAAAAAAATTATATCCACGTTTATAGCTCAGTTAGACCTCCGAATCCAGACCAATTCAAAAATCCAGGCTTATAGTTCAAATAGAACTCGAGAAATATTAAAAAATCCACGGTTATACTGATCTATAACCCCCAATAATATTCTTTAAAAATTCACCAATTCATATCGGATAAACCTTTAGAAATATCCGTCAGATCTCCAGAATTATTTTTTTAAAAACCACGGTGATAGTTCAGTAGACCTCCAGAAATAACCTCTAATAGCGCCTGAAAATATACTTTAAGAAAGTCGCGTTTATGTTATAAAAAATCCAATAAAAATATTCCACGATTATACCTCGAATAGTCCTGTGAAAATATTCGTTAAAAATCCACGCCTCAAATATTCCTCTGAAAATAATCACGCCTGTGCCTGTAATAATCCTCTGAAAATTTGCTATAAAGAATTAACGTTTATATCTCTAATAGTCCTCTGAAAATATTATTTAAAACGCCACGCTTGTACCTCTAATAGTCCTCTGAAAATATTCTTTAAAAAAGTCACGCTTGTACCTCTAATAGTCCTCTAAAAAAATTATTTGAAAAGTCTACACTTGTACCTCTAATAGTCCTCTGAAAATATTCCTTAAAAAGTCCACGCTTATGTCTCAAATACTCCTCTGAAAACATGCATTAAAAAATCAAGGCGTGTCCCTCTAAACGTCCTCTGAGTATATACTTTAAAAATCCACGTTTGTACCTCTAATACTTTTCTTATATCCACACTTGTACAATAAAATCTTTAAAAAGTCATCTAAAAATATTTTTTAAAGAGTCCACGTTTATACCTCTAATAGTCCTCTGAAAATACATTTCAAAAATCCATGTTTGTACCTCTAATAGTCCTCCGAAAATATTCTTTAAAAAATCACGTACATTTCGCTAAAAGGCCTCTGAAAATATTCTTTAAAAAATCCCCGCTTATACCTCCAATAGTCCTCTGAAAATATTCTATAAAGAATCCAAGTTTATGAATCTAAATGTCCTCTGAAAATATTAATTTAAAAGTCCACGCTTATACTTATAATAGTTCTCTAAAAATATTCTTTAACTGATCCACGTGTATACCTCTAATAGCGCCTGTACCTCCAAGCCTTAAAAATATTATTAAAAAGTCCACGTGAGATAGGCATACAAAAATTAACTTCAACAAGTTCTCGTTTATTGTGCATATAATCATCAAAAAATATTCATCCCAAATTCACGCCTATAGTTCGTAAAGACCTCAAAAAATATCGTCCAGAAATCCACGCTTATATTTCATAAAGACCTCCAGAAATATTGTTTAAAGAAACATCTATAGCTTCAATAATTCTCTGTAAATCTTCTTCAAAAAATCAAGCGTGTAATTGTAATAGTCTCCTAAAAATATTTTTTTATGAAAGCCATAAAAAGTGCAAGCATTTTGCTATAATATTCCTTTGAAAATAGTCTTTAAAAATTCTTAAAAAAATCCTCTGGTAAAGTTAATTACCACCTTAAACAATATACCTTAAAAATCGTGACATTATTCTTTAAAAATCCACGCTTATAGTTCAGTTAATTCTTCTAAAAATCCTCTCTTTTATACCATTTCGACCTACAAACACAATCCCCAACAAATAGACCTCAAAAAATATTCTTTATTTTTTCCATTCAAAACACTGTACCTAAGCCACTCCAACCAACATCCGTTTATCATCATTTGTTAAACCTTTTATTTCGCATCTACGCACTTCGGAGCAAGCATGCATGTAATACATACACGTACGCACACACAACGGAACGAAATGGAGACAAACACTTACTCGTATTCTCAAATGTTATTAACTCGGCTGAGAGGCTTTTGTTGTTTACACTGAAGAAAACAGTATGTATTTGGATTTAAACGAGAGTGTCTATAACCGATGAGAGTTAATAAATCGTTCCCCATAATCCGCTACAATAACCTTTCAATATACAATATTAACGCTTGTTTGTTGTTACACTTTTACATGTTGTACAAACATATGTACATACATGTGTTGCACATATAATTGTCAGTGTTAACATTATGTGATAATGATCATTATTTTTATTTTTTTAAATCTCTTTCCATTCGTCAAATGTAAAATTCATATGAAGTGTAGGGGATTATGGGGAAAGATGCTTGGTAGTGTGGTTGTTGTTGTTGTACATAACACTTGCTTCTTAATTACAATTACTACTCATGATTATGTACATATGCCTGTGTGTATTTCAAGTTTTGTATTACATACGCATGTTTGTGTATATGAGTGTAATATGCGTGTGTCAGACATTGTAGCCACTTAATAATTGGTTTATGTTTCAACTTCAAATTATCATCACTTCGAAGGTGAATGTAACAGATTTTTGGAAGTAGGAGATGGTTGCTGCTGCTCTTTTTTCCCATAACGTGTAATTGAATTATAATTGTTACTGGTTCACTAAAGTCCCTATATATCTTTCGATTTGCACGAAATTTGGCACAATGTACTGAATTTAGCCTAGAATGACATACGCCAAGTTTCGTGAAAATCGGTCCAGATTTAGATATAGCTCCCATATATAGTTTCGTCCGATTTCATGTAAATGGTGCACCAAAGTCCCTATATAACTTTCGATTTGCACAATGTACTGAATTTAGCCTAGAATGATGTCTGCAAAGTTTCTGAAAATCGGTTGAGATTTAGATATAGCTCCCTTTTATTGTAGATTAATTTTAAGTAATTGACGCACCAAGGAATCAATATATGGCTGAAAGCGTACTGAAATTAGTATATCCTAACCTGTGACAAGTTTCGTTGAAAACGGTTCATGTTTGGATATAGCTTCCATATATATTATCGTACGATTTTAAGTAAAATGTGATTCAACCTCCTCATGTTTGTCAGATTGACATCAAATTTTGCACAACGTACAAAATTGAGCATAGAATAACGTTGCGTTTTCTAGATGTACGGACATAGTCCAACGGATGACCTATTGATATTTGTTTGAAGTCGATTGTCCCATTGTAACAAACGAATGACATAGTTTTGGAGGTATATGTATAATAGATATTATATGTTAGACGTGCTATTATTTAAAAACCAGTGAGCGGAGCAGTATAGTCGTCAGTGGCCGACCATATGATACCCTACACAACTTCCACGAAAATCTAATTTTCTGTGGTACTACATTCTGAGCTTGGCCAATACTTCGCAATATTTGCACTCTCTTGACCGACTAGATATCAACAAATATTATTATTACTAATATTCAGTACAGCCCATCTAATTACTTCTCCAGATTTCCTTCACTGTGGGTTGTGTTGTAATGTTTCGCTTTCAATTGTGGCCTATAAATCGACTCCAGAAAAACACAAAAAATTAAGTTTTCGGTCCCCTTTATACAATATTATCTGATCATCACCGAAATATTATAGGCTTTGTCCTTGACCATACCTAGATCCTCATAGAAAATTTCAAAGCGATCCTCGCTATATTTTCGCCCTCTAAAGTTGTAATGGGTTACTAAATAATATCTTAATACGTAAATATTTACGTGTAACTCCCACATCTAAGGTATCTATTTAAAGGTCAACCACTCCTCTTAGATATACTATCAACTTCTCGGGTCTATGTCCTTCAGGGGTAAATATATACGCTATAGAATACAAATTTGGTAATTTTTCACACAAAAGTCAGGGTCCATTTGACCCGCTAAACAGGCATGCTTATTCTTTAGCCCAATCCCCTTCTCCATGTAAAAATTCGAGATGTTTGGGCCATAATTGTGGCCTCTGGAGCGACCAGAAAAACCGACAAAAATTAAGTATTTGGTCCATTTCATTCCCTAAATATTAACCGATCTTTACCAAAAACAATAGGGGTCTTCATTGGACCGAACCCATCCTACATGCACAATTTCGTGAAAATTGGTCCATAACTGTGGCCTGTATCGTGTTTACAAATTATAATGGACAGACGGAGGGAC
>NW_026881746.1:0-36743 GCF_032173495.1 Musca vetustissima
ATAGTGCTGATAGTCCTTGAAAAATATTTAAAATAAAATCCACGCCTATAGTGCTGATAGTCCTTGAAAAATATTTAAAATAAAATCCACGCCTATAGTGCTGATAGTCCTTGAAAAATATTTAAAATAAAATCCACGCCTATAGTGCTGATAGTCCTTGAAAAATATTTAAAATAAAATCCACGCCTATAGTGCTGATAGTCCTTGAAAAATATTTAAAATAAAATCCACGCCTATAGTGCTGATAGTCCTTGAAAAATATTTAAAATAAAATCCACGCCTATAGTGCTGATAGTCCTTGAAAAATATTTAAAATAAAATCCACGCCTATAGTGCTGATCGTCCTTGAAAAATATTTTAAAAAATCCACGCCTATAGTGCTGATAGTCCTTGAAAAATATTTTAAAAAATCCACGCCTATAGTGCTGATAGTCCTTGAAAAATATTTTAAAAAATCCACGCCTATAGTGCTGATAGTCCTTGAAAAATATTTTAAAAAATCCACGCCTATAGTGCTGATAGTCCTTGAAAAATATTTTAAAAAATCCACGCCTATAGTGCTGTTAGTCCTCGAAAAATATTTTAAAAAATCCACGGCTATAGTGCTGATAGTCCTTGAAAAATATTTTAAAAAATCCACGCCTATAGTGCTGATAGTCCTTGAAAAATATTTTAAAAAATCCACGCCTATAGTGCTGTTAGTCCTCGAAAAATATTTTAAAAAATCCACGGTTATAGTGCTGATAGTCCTTGAAAAATATTTTAAAAAATCCACGCCTATAGTGCTGATAGTCCTTGAAAAATATTTTAAAAAATCCACGCCTATAGTGCTGATAGTCCTTGAAAAATATTTTAAAAAATCCACGGCTATAGTGCTGATAGTCCTTGAAAAATATTTTAAAAAATCCACGGCTATAGTGCTGATAGTCCTTGAAAAATATTTTAAAAAATCCACGCCTATAGTGCTGATAGTCCTTGAAAAATGTTTTAAAAAATCCACTCCTATAGTGCTGATAGTCCTTGAAAAATATTTTAAAAAATCCACGCCTATAGTGCTGATAGTCCTTGAAAAATATTTTAAAAAATCCACTCCTATAGTGCTGATAGTCCTTGAAAAATATTTTAAAAAATCCACGCCTATAGTGCTGATAGTCCTTGAAAAATATTTTAAAAAATCCACGCCTATAGTGCTGATAGTCCTTGAAAAATATTTTAAAAAATCCACGCCTATAGTGCTGATAGTCCTTGAAAAATGTTTTAAAAAATCCACTCCTATAGTGCTGATAGTCCTTGAAAAATATTTTAAAAAACCACGCCTATAGTGCTGATAGTCCTTGAAAAATATTTTAAAAAACCACGCCTATAGTGCTGATAGTCCTTGAAAAATATTTTAAAAAATCCACGCCTATAGTGCTGATAGTCCTTGAACAATATTTTAAAAAACCACGCCTATAGTGCTGATAGTCCTTGGAAAATATTTTAAATAAAATCCACGCCTATAGTGCTGATAATCTTTGAAAAAATCTTTTAAATAAAATCCACGCATATAGTGCTGATAGTCCTTGGAAAATCTTTTAAACATAATCCACGCCTATAGTGCTGATAGTGCTTGGAAAATCTTTTAAATAAAATCCACGCCTATAGTGCTGATTGTCCCTGAAAAATATTTCAAATAAAATCCACGCCTATAGTGCTGATAGCCTTTAGCAAATATTTTAAATAAAATCCACGCCTATATTGTTGATGACCTTTAAAAACTTTTTAGAACAGTTTTTTTTTTGATTTCTGAAAAACTAGCCCCACATTATCTTAAATAGTTTCTTTTTGGAACCCCACCTTTCCTCCTCATACGTTACATTTGGTTCTTCCTTTTTAACTTCTGATGGTCATTTGGGCATTAAAACTCAAAAGGAATACACAAGATGAATGACCATATTTCCTTAGTGATATTTTACTTGTTCACAGTGCCTGACTCCAATAGTTCCGCTTAATTCATTTTAAATGTTCGAAAGGGAAAAGTTCATCTTTTTCTCCTCATAGTAAATGGATTTTCCTTTAGAGGTCATAAGTTACCATGGTTGAAAGAGAGGGAGGGAGAAAACTAGAAAATCGAAAGGAAAACTAGAAACTTATCTAACATCGACGGGGGATAAGAAATGTTTAAAAGGTATTGTTATGTGATAAGGATAGGACGAATAGATGAGAAAACCAGTAAGGAAAGTAGTAAAGTCGGTCTGGGCCAACTATACGATACCCTTCACCACTATCGGTATATTATGTGGTCGATAGGAATCTGGACTTAATTTAATACGCTATGCAACATAACATCTTTGGTACAATATTTGAATTAAATCTAACGAAAACATTTATATCTAGATCTGAACCGATATTTTTAAATCGGACGAAAATATATATAGGAGCTATATTTAAATCTGAACTGATTTTCACGAAACTTAGCATACCTCATTCTAGACTTAATTTAGTACGTCATGCCAAATTTCGTGCAAATCGAAAGATATATAGGGACTTTGGTGCACTATTTACACGAAATCGGACGAAAATATATATGGGCGTTATATCTAATCTGAACCGATTTTTCCCAATTTCAATAGGGTTAGTCCTTGGGCCAAAAAATGAGCTGTGCTAAATTTCATCCAAATCAGATTATAAATGCGACATGTGCATTGTTTACAATTTAACACCAACAGACGGACATGCATACATCGACTCAGAAAGTGATTCTATGCATATTCTAAAATAGAACTATGGATTTATCTCGTTTCCTTTTGCCTGTTACAAACATATGCACAAAGATATAATACCCTGTACCACAATGCGGTGAAGGGTATAAAAACGTACGAAACGGAAGACGAATGAATGTCTAGTAAATGTTTGGCGTACCAGAAGTGTCAGTTAGGCTATGTTGCATACATAATGGATTTCAAGTGGTTTCTTTTTGAAGATTTATTATCACTTTGCTGTGGAATTCCAACAACAAAAATTGTTTTTTGTTATGCGGAAAGTTGTACAATTATTGTTAATGTATTTAAAAGTAGTATCAAAATTTGTATGATTGAGGTTATAATTTAAATGCCATTAAGAGTATGATTAAAGGGACGATAATAGGAGTCAAAGGACTATCTCCACAAGGACTATCATCACAATAAGAGTGGATTTTTTAATGAATATTTTCGATGGACAATAGGCGAGGATTTTTTAAAGATTATTTTTCAGGGACTATCTCCACAATAGACGTGAAATTTCACCACAATAGGCGTGGATTTTGTGAAGAATATTTTCGAAGGACTATCAGCACAATAAACGAGGATTTTTTAAAGGATATTTTCGTAGGTCTGTCACCACAATAGGTGTGGATTTTGTGAAGAATATTTTCGAAGGACTATCAGCACAATAAGCGTGGATATTTTAAAGGATATTTTCCACAATAGGCGTGGATTTTGTGAAGAATATTTTCGAAGGACTATCAGCACAATAAACGTGGATATTTTGAAGGATATTTTCGAAGGTCTATCACCACAATAGGCGTGGATTTTGTGAAGAATATTTTCGAAGGACTATCAGCACAATAAGCGTGGATATTTTAAAGGATATTTTCGAAGGACTATCTCCACAATAGACGTGATTTTTTTAAGAATATTTTCGAAGGTCTATCACCACAATAGGCGTGGATTTTGTGAAGAATATTTTCGAAGGACTATCAGCACACTCATATTGATAGCTTTAGAAAATATTCTTTCAACATCCAAGTTTAGAGTGCTGTTAGTTATTGAAAAATATTCTTCGAAAAATCCACGCTTATAGTGCTGATAGTCGTTTGAATATATTATGTAAAAATCAAAGCTAGTAGTGTTGCTAGTCCTTGAAAATTATTCTCTAAACAAATCCTTTCAAAATTTTCAAATTAAATTCCACTTTTAAAACCCTGCCACCCCTCAATATATATTCAAAGAATTCACATTTTTCAAAAAATATGGTTAGAAATTCAACACTTATCGTTCCATGATATTCTCATCCAACTGAAACTCCCGTTTATGAATTAATTAAAACCAAATTCTTTAAAAAAATGTAGAAAAAATCACGTTTTCGCCATCGCCAGACAACAATAAACAATTGCAATAATCCCATCATAAGGAATGTTTGCGAAATTGTTTTTAATGCGATTTTAATAAAATGCATACCACAACAATATTTCTGTAATATTTTGTGTGTTTTTCGCCATTTATGTTCTATAGATTTTATTTTGCAGCAACTTCGTTGGAGTTGAAAGTTGTATCCATTCAAGATGTTTGGTTGATTGTTTTTTTCGCGCTCAGATGCCCTCAACATATAATAACGCTGGTGAAATAGTCCAAAAAAGGGATGAGCATTGTAATGAATTACCAAACGAACGAACGAACGACTGGATGAATGAATGCTACGAACGAACACACGCCACATGCGTAATAATGAAAAATATATTTATCCTTACTTCTCCAAAACAAAAACTCCCCAAAAATATATATTTTCCTTTCTTGTTGTCGGTTATTGCATTAAAGATTTTTTTTCAATTTTTTTTTGTGCTGTATGAAAATGTAATTGTTTTACGCACGAATACTTTTTAATGAAACTCCGCAAAAGGGTAGTGGCTGGGAATTTATTTATAACTTCGGTTCAGTTATTTCGTCGTATTAATGAAAAGAATGAAGAAAATGTGATTAAAAATCCCAAACTTCGTGATAGAGGAAGTTATATCTTAAAGTAATGGGATTTTAGAATCTGATAAGAAAAAGTTTTGTTTTCAATATGTTCAAATATTGAGGAGAAACAGGGAGATGCATATAAGACATTCCTTAAAAATAAATATTTAAAAGAGGACTATCACCACGAAATTGATGGATTTTTTAAAGGTTAAATTTTTTAAGGACTATCCAAGCTTAAAAAAGATTTCCAAGCGCGTCGGTCTTGTGCGCAAGTCCACCAATTTGGAAGACCACGTTCCAAGATGTTGTTTCTACTTGGTATTTCCATCTAATTCGTGGCCTTCCCCTTCTACGGGAAGGCTCGTTTTTATATGCCTTTTGAGCTGGGGCATATTCATTCATCCGCACAACATGGCCTAGCCACCGTAGTCGCTGCAGCTCAATACGACTGACTATGTCGATGTCCGCGTATAAATTGTAAAGTTCGTGGTACATTCGACGCCGATATTCACCGTCGACGCAGATCGGCCCGTAGATCTTTCAGAGAATTATTCTCTCAAACACCCCAAGAGCTGCCTCATCTGCTTGTGCAAGTACTCATGCTTCTGATCCATATAATAGCATGGGTAGTATCAGCGTCTTGTAAAGTGTGAGTTTGATCTGGCGGGATGTGGCCTTGTTTCTAAACTGCTTACTTAGACCATAGTAGCATCGGTTGGCCATCACAATCCTTCTCCGAATTTCAAAACTGATGTCATTCGTTTTATTTATGGCGGTACCAAGGTATATAAAGTCTTTAACTACCTCGAAGCTGTAGGTCTCAAGTTCCACAGTTGGTCCGAGTCTACTGGACGTCTTGCGCGTTGATACCATCAGCTTGGTCATCTCGCCGTTTACTGCCAGACCCACTTTGGCAGACTCCTTTTCAATTTGTTCAAAAGTGACCCATTATATCGATGTCATCGGCGTAGGCGAGTTACATGTGTTGTTTGGTGTACAGAGTGCCATTTCTGTTCACATTTGACCTTTTCCAGTAGGATGTCAAAAAGATCACACGGCAAACTGTTCAATACCTCTTTCGGTATTGAGGGCTCCGATAGGTCCCTTCCTACTTTAGCTGCTGACCTTGTGCCACTTTAAGTTATCCTGCATAGCCGTATTAATTTTGCAGAAATGCCGAACGCAGACATGGCTTTAAACACCTCTGAACGGATAGGGCTGTCGAATGCGGCTTTATAGTCGACAAATAGGTGGTATGTGTAGAGTGAAAATCTAGTCAATGGTGGATTTGCCAGGTCTGAAGCCGCACTGATATGGTCCGATGATGTCATTGACCATTGGCTTCAATCGTTGACACAGCACACTGGATAGCACTTTATATGCGATGGGAAGGAGACTTATTCCTCTATAGTTGGCACATATAGTCTTGTCTCCTTTTTTATGCGCGGAACACAGGATGCTGAGGTTCTAATCATTGGGCATGCATTTATATAGCCAAATTGTGCTAATCAGCTGGTGCATGCTCCTGACCAGCTGGTAACCCATCGGCTCCTGCTGATTTGTTGTTCTTGAGCCGATTAATTGCTTTTATGACCTCATCTTGGCTAGGTGGCATACAGTCTATACCATCATCTCATACCCCTTCTTCATCGCCACTATTTGATACTAGAAGCTTTTCGAAATGCTCCTTCCAGATCTTCAACACGCTGTCTGTATCTGTCACCAGGTTTCCTTCCTCATCTCTACAGGAGGATGTGCCTGCACCAAAGCCTTCGGTTTGGTGTTTTATTCGTTGGTAAAATTTCCGGACTTCATTCTGACTCCCGTACATCTCGATTTGCTCACGCTCACGTTTTTCTTCTTTTTTCTGAAAACACGTTTTTCCTCTGTCCTTTTCTCCCGTTAATTCTCCATCAGGTTACGTGTTGCTACTATCTGCAGGGTTGCATTACGACACTCCTGATCGTACCATGGGTTTCTTGGTGGTATTTTTGGTACCCAATTGTTCCTTTTGCTGCAGTTTGTAGGGAGTGGCTATGCAGGATAAATTTATTGGGATTTTTTAAAGAATATTTTCGAAGGTTTATATGCAATAAAAGCGTCGGATTTAAAAAAATATTTTCAAAGGACTATCTGGGAGTATCATCTCCATAAGCAAAGATTTTAAATAACCCGGAGTGAAAATTGCAGTTATACTCTTAAAAATATGAACACCGGGAAGATCGACAATTTTTTCACACTCCAAGAATATACAAATTTAATATACTCTCCACTTCATGGTTGTCTATAGTTGTGAATGTCGTTGAAAAAATATTCCTGAAAATCCATAAGTCTTAAATTGTTGAGGTGCTGTCTAACCCTACGCTATACTATGGCAACTAGTGAAACTTAAGGAAAAACAAGTAAGACGAAATTGGTTGTAATTTTGCGATACATAACGACGAATTCAAATCCATTGTGGAGCGGGAAACACATACAATTATAAGCTCTACGGGAAACCGTTAACAAACAAAGCAAAAACACACAGAATATTCTTAGCTGATTCCTTAACCCAAAAAAGTTTTACCATGAAATATCACAGAAAAAACCTTGTAATTCTAACGGAAATCAAACCGCTGGAATTGGTAGGATGGAACACCGAATGTGGTTTACAGAATTGGCAAATGAATTCCCACGAAAATTGGAAGACCGCAGTAACAACATGACGTCTCTGGCGGTACAAAAAAGAGAAAAGCAATAGAAACGAAACAGCAAAATTGTCAGCTAGAGCAGAGTGGCATCAGAGAAAAACTCCCGATTCCAACTAAGAAGTAGAATGCCCTCATGCTGTTTTATTGATTAAACACAAGCTGCGTGCACTTGTTTTTATCCTTTGTTGTGCTGGCCGGCTTTCTTCGTAACAAATTCAACAGAGATGAAACAAAAAAAGAGAACAAAGCGTTACCGGTCCTTAATAACAGATTATAATCGTATAAAGCTTCCCATACCAATGCTGCATCTAAACTGTGTTGCAAACTGCAATGTAACATTGACGTAAAGGACCAAAGGCTTGGTGTTATTGTTGTTAATGCCGGAACTTAAAGGAATGCAGGATGGAGTAGAGCACGGATGAAGAGAATATTGTAATGTAATTTATTTTTGTGTAATTTTATTAAATACGTTTGATAACATTTGCATGTTGTACATGATATTATGAAAATCTTATATGAATTTGTGGTTATACATTTCGTGTTTCCAAAAGTATAGGACAGGAGTTCGACATCAGTAAAACTAAGTTATTGAACAAATGTTATTTCTTTTCAGTTGAAAGTCTGATATTGACAAAAATGGATCGTTTAACTATCTTAAAACGCATACAAATTATCAAAATTTACTACAAAAAGGGTGATTCTGCCACATCCATACACTCAGTTGTCTGCTTTACCATATAATGCTAAAATTGTGATTCCCCGCATTGTAGTTACATGAATTATTGAACTAACGTAGTTTCTTCGATCGATGTTACAGAAGTAACTATTTTAGGAAGTTCTTGTGTTTTTAAAAGCTTTCTATAACAACAATATAAACGATGCCGTGGAAGGGAAACGAAATAAGATCCGCCGAAGAGAAATTATTATTAAGCTCACCAATAAAGAAAAATCATACCGTGAATTTGGTCGAATTGTTGGTCGAACACATTCTTGTGAGGTGCATCTTTAATTTCGAAAATTCCTGAACGGAATCTACGAAACCAAAGTTGCACATAATTGGCTGTGCAACTATAAAAACCATTCACAATTTTAGCCACTTGGCTTGTATTTTCGCCATTGTCAAAGAAAAAATTTCCTCTTTGTTTTATTTACGTTTACTTTTGAAACCACGGAATGGATAACCCTGTAAAATATCATGGTGAACGAAACTTTAACAACCCTAACTCATCGACGGTGTGCCAAAGTATTAATGAAATTTCGAATGGAATTCGATCCACTGATAACTCCTATATAACTAACTGATAACTCCGCTAAAAGCAGTCAACATTTTCACAATGTTTAAACATGATAACAACCGAGTAGAATATCCATTTTCATCAATACAGCACAAATTGTAATATTAAAAGCATTTGTTCTTGGTGTTCTGAAAACAATAAACCATTGGCAGTCTTCTGACGTTGTGGCCGCACAGAATATACTGGTATGGCCCGATGAGGGAGAGTTCGTATTGTCATGGTGAGCAAAGATTCTTCGTCGATTATTCACCATAAAAATTAGTTTCATTTGGTTTGAAGTCCCACACGGACATGCTCCATGATTCGACTTTGGTGTATCAGGCTGAGAAAAAGGGACATACATGAAATTGTAAAATTTTGTGTGGAAATCAAAGCTGCTGGTTTTGTTAGCCGTTGAATCATAGATTTCAGATTTTATTCCAAAAAGCCGAGGTTGATCCTTGGAGTCATTCACCGTTTTGGAGAAGTTTATCCGCATGAGAATACATATCTTTAGCCTTCCTTTCGAAAATGGTTTCAGACAGATATCACAGTGCAACCAGTGAGCGGATCAGTATAGTCGGACAGGGCCGACCATATAATACCCTACACAACTTCCACGAAAATCTAACTTTGCGTTATTTGTACCCTCTTGAAACCCGACTAAAGGTCAACAGATATTACAAATATTCAGTAGACGATTCCAGATTCTCTTTACCGTGAGTTATGTTATGATGTTGGGCTTTCAATTGTGGCCTATAGATGGACTCAAAAAAAAAAAAAACAATTGAGCGGAGCAGTATAGTCGGATGGGGCCGACCATATGATACCCTACACAACTACCACTGAACTTAAACTTTCTGCAGATCTATATTCCAGGAATGGGCAATATTTCGCGATATTTGCACCCTCTTAACCGATTAGAGGTCCATAGCTCCTATTTCTTGCCATGACATCTTTGGGGAGTCTTCTGACGTTGTGGCCGCACAGCACATACTGGTATGTATTTCAGATTTCAGCTCTTATTCCAATAAGCCGAGGTTGATCGTTTGGAGTCATGTCTTTCGCCGTTTTGGAGTAGTTTATCCGCATGAGAATATATATATATATATATATTTAGCCTTCCTTTCGAAATTGGTTTCAGACAGATATCACAGTGCAACAAGATTATTGGGACGAAGCCCTTGGCGAGTATAGTAAGAACCCAGAATGACAAATTCATTATAGGTCAAGACTTTTAATTATGCCGTGATGCATTTTGTACACCATTTACATAAAATCGTACGAAACTATATATGGAGCTATATCCAAATCTGAACCGATTTTTTCCAATTTGAATAGGGTTCGTCCTTAGCCAAATAAATGAGCTGTGCCAAATTACATCCAATTCGGATCATAAATGCGACCTGTACTTTACCTGTACGGACATGCATAAATCGACTCAGAAAGTTATTGTATGCTATTCTCAAAAGCAATCATGTATCTAACTCGTTTCCTTTTGCCTGTTACAAACATATGCACAAAAACATAATATCCTGTACCACAGTGTGGTGAAGGGTATTAAAATTGTACATTATGAAGAACTGTCGGGAATTTGTTTGAAATATTTAAATTTATTCACAAAATACAAATTCGGATCCCAAAATTTTTGAACCGAATTTTCAGATAAAAACTCGATTTTTGTACGGGTTTTAATCAACCAATTGAACTTATATGATATTCATATTCATGAAGCTTAAGCTTAAAACATGATTAATTGTTTGATTTTTTTTTTCAGAATATCAAAATTAATAATTGATAAAAATTAGTTATACCCGTCTGTTTTTTGATAGCAAGTAACGTATCACAATATTAATAAAGATATTGCATACTATTTCAATTATGTTTGGTATTGCAGTTGTAATAAGTTGGTCCACATTTGTCAAATATTTGTGCTGAAAATGGTCAATATGAATTACTATATACGGCTACCCATAAAAATTCCCGCCCCAATTTCGGTATTTTTAGAGATTTAGGTTATTTTCCCATCAAAGTAGTAGTCATTTGGCATTCCGAATTCTTGGAGGGTGAACAACTGTTTTGTTTCTGTCCTATTATTTGGTTATTATCTAAATCACACATACTTACAAGAACTACAATATTTTACACCAATTTAACTCAAGTTTTTAAAGAGCATTCCATAAAAAATGCTATATACAATAAAAATATCTCACATATATTTTATTTAGAAATAACAACACTATAAATTTAATGTTATTTTCCAAGAAAGTGACTTTAACTGACATTTTCAAGATCGCAGTGAGTTATTGTCCTTCTACGGTATAATACAATTAATGCCAGACGACAGCCATGTCACATTTTTCAACTACAACTGTGTTCACAGTTCCCTCTAATGCATAAGATGGTGCTCGAGAGTTATATCTACAACTGGCAAAGAGAGCAGCAGCAGCTGTACCTAATATGCCATCTAATAAAGCAATCAAATAAATCTTCCACAAAAAAAGAAGGCATGCTTCATTTATTGCACATTACCATACTTGATTTGCCCCCACTGCCACCATCACCGCCAACGACGATCCCATCAACGGTAAAAACTCGAATAAGACCCCAAGTGCAATTGTGGCATCGTTTAAATGTGAGGGCGGCGTCCAAGGGGGAGAGCTTACAAATGAAATCTTTCTCAATGATGGCATTAAAGAGGAGGCCTACAAATCAACGGTAATAGTGAGCCGGTGGCAGTCGCAGCAGCCGCACGAACAACAACGATGACAATAACAATAAACAATAATACCTCCAGCCAACGCCGCCAATATTTGTGGTGGATATGTAACGAGTAGTTGTTGATATGCGGCTTGCAACACGCATTCTCCCCTATAGCCAAACGCCCTGCTTGTGTATCACCGCCATCCTCTATCCTCCCTGTTGGCCAACAACCGAGCGACGAACAGTAAATAACCAACTAAAAAGTCATTGCAAGATTTGCTACACTTGAGTTGTGTGTTTGGAATAATGAAATGAATGAACGAGCCAGCGAACAAGTGAAGCAAGTTCTTCTCCACTACAATTGCTATGATAAATTACAGCATGCAACACGACATCAACAATAACCGAAACTCAAAACAGAAAAACAAAACAAGCCACAACGAAAAAACTTAAAACCCTGAAAAAAGAGGAAGAAAAGCGACAGACATATAAACACAACAGATTATCTCATTAAACGGAAATGAGGCAGCAACTACACTTGTTCATTTGCAATGAGTTTTTCCTTTCATTTCCTTCCGTGCATATCCTGTCTGGCCTCTTCCGATGTGGCTGTGTGTGAGCGACTGCTCTCTTGGTCTGGATTTTCGACAGTGTTACAATACCATGCCACTGCCGCAACCACCACCATCCGCATCACACGGCATATCATTGCAAGCGAGGCATCAACATCAGTTGCGTGAAACCGGTGACAGTAAACAGCTCAAGTTGTGGCTGTTCGTCGAAATGTCTAAGATACATTTAAAATTCTTATCACATTCAGTAATTGAAGTCTGCAACCCTCAGAGTTAGTTGTGATTTATTTTTTTCCGCGAGGATGGGTTGCAGTCACTCGAAGTCAAATACAAAATTGTTATACTCGTAACTTTGAACAAAAATATATTAGTTCAAGACATTCGTATATGAACTATTTTATTTATTGCACAGTGGGTACAAGCGGTTCATAATCGTAGGTAGAAGCAATAATGATAACTTTTGAGAAAAGTATTGCCAATAATGGTCAACGTTTTCACATTCATATTCCTCATTAGTACACATAAGTACAAAATTCCAAAACGTCTCTCATACCCCAATCCTGCACTACAACAGTAACCCTAATTCCAAATTTCAAAACATACTACATACTCCAAGCCTACTCCCCTAACACCAAATTTCGTACACATAACAATAAATTTTTAAACCTACCTACATATCCCAATACTAAACTCCGACGGAATATTAATTTAAAATTTCAGAACTCCAGCTTCATTCGTTTCTCCAAATTCAATTTGTACCAAATTTAGTACCGTTGAGCACTTTTCGTATATATGACTACTCACTTCCAGAACAACCTCCTTATATCGACCTTACTTCTCAACCTTGATTCGCATTCCAAATTTCAAGTTTTTAGCTATATCCGTGCACATACTTGAAAATTGTAACAAATTTAGTACATTTTAGTACCTTTCGAATACTTATAGTTCGAATTTCCAGAAACCCTCTTGGTATCATGCACGATATCAATGTCCCTCAATCCAAATTTCAGAGTTCAAGATGCACCGGTTCGCCAAATACAAATGGTACCATATTTAGTACTTTTCATTTGCCGTTCTAGTATTGTCGTTCTAGTATTAATTTCCGAAATCCCAACCTTATCTGACATCTGCGGACCAAGAGTGACCATCATCCCAAATTTCTAGATTGTAGATTCAGCTGTTTCGTCTGGGCGTTGATGAATCGTTAAGTCAGTCAATTAGTCAGTCTATAACTTTACTTTTGCATAGATATGCATGGTAGTAATTTTCCACTCTGGGGAAAAGAAACCCATAAGGCCAGTCGTCGAAAATGTCGATAAAATCGGAGAAATTATCGAAGTTGACCATTTACACAAAGCTGGATTCAAAAAGAAGCTCGATGTTTAAGCGCCACACCAATTAACATGGAAAAAAATAGGATGGATCGAATTTCCATCTGCGAAGCCTTGGCCAAATGAAATGAGACAGACTCATTTTTTAAACTGATGGTGACTGGAGGTTATAAATGTGTCATAAACGATAACCCTGTGCGAAAAAGATAGTGGGTTAAAGAGCGGTGAGGCACCTCAAAGGGTGGCCAAACCGGCCTGGAAGGTTCCACTATGCATTTAGTGGAAGGACAGAAAGCGGATTATTTATTATGAGGAGCTTCGATATGGCCATACGCTAAATTCTGATCTCTACTGTCAACAACTGGACCGTTTGAAGGTAGCAATTAACCGGAAACGGCCAGAATTGGCCAAGAGGAGAGGTATCGTGTTCCACCAGGACAACGCTAGGACACACACATTTGCAGTGGCTCGCTAAAAGCTTCGGGGGATTGGTTGGGAAGTTTTAATGCATCCGCCATACAGTGCGGACTTGGCATCAATAGATCATCATCTTCTCCTTGCATTGCAAAATTTCGTTAATGATAAACAATGGTTATCTAGGGAGGATTGTGAAAATCGACTACTAGAGTTGTTTGTAAATATAGAGCAGGACTTATATGAGAGAGGCATTGTGAAGTTACCTTTAAAATGACAACAAATCATGCATCAAAACGGTGCATATTTGCATCGGACTTTCCGAAGCATGTTAAATAAAGTCCTCTAGTTCATATAAAAATAATTGATCGATTTAAAATGATGTGTGCTATGTTTCGTTAAAATCGGTTCAGATTTAGATATAGCTTCCTTATATATTTTCGTCCGATTTTAGGTAAATGGTGCATCAAAGTCCCTATATAACCTTCGATTTGCACGGAAGTTGGCAAAGCGTACTGAATTAAGTCTAAAAGGTGTATGTTTAATTTCGTAGAAATCGGTTCAGATTTAGATATAGCTCCCATAAATCTGTCCTACGGATTTAATGTAAATGATGTATCAAACTCTCTATATATCTTTCTATTTGCACAAATTTTTTCATCGCGTACTGAATAAGTTCTACAATGATGTGTGCTAAGTTTCGGTTTATATTATGTTATGCACAAAATATACAGAAATTAGTATAACCTAACGTTTGACAAGTTTCGATGAAATCGGCTGAGATTTCGATATAGCTTTTATATATATTTTCGTCCGATTTTAAGTAAATGGTGCACCAAACTCTCCATGTTTATCCCATTGATATTTGCTTTAAATTGATTTACATAATTTTGTCCCCTTTTAAGAAGCAACTCTATATCTCTACAAATGAAAAATTTAGTATATGTTGCTGAATGACATGTTTATGGATCCGATTTCATTTAACTGGTCCTTTAAAAATGAGACGTTTGTTAAGATTCATCCGTTGAATATACCCAAAGTGGTAAAGGGTATCATATAGTCGGCGCCGTCCGACTTTACTACTTTCCTTACTGGTTTCTTGGTCGAAGTTTTAGGGCTTTTAATGTTTAGAAAAAATTCTCATTACCATTTACTGAAATACAGGATTTCCCATTATTCATTACATCGGAAATCACGGAATTTAATATAGATCCTCGATGAGTTGGAAATGTCTATGAAAAAAATTTCAGTTGCTGGAATTTAGTAGATCTGTCTCCAGTAGGTTCTAAGGCATATTTGGAAAATATGTATTTAAGTTTCAAGCAATTCTGTATATTGCACCGACTGATGTTCTGGTTCCGAACATATACGACGACTATAGGTGTCTGTGAGTTAATATGTAGGCGGCCAATGAAATCTAGCCGCTACAAGCCACACCATTCTATTGTACTTATGAAATTTTACTTAATAATGTTTTAGTAGGGGTATAAAGATGCGAATTAGCCACAATGACTTTATTGTGAAATATCTTTCAAAAATGTGTATACATTAATCGGAGATGACATTCTCCATAATATAATTCACATACATGCATACCTAGAAGGCTATATTTAATATTTCCTTCTTTAACGCATCCCACATTAAAGACATATTATTTATGTTGCCTATATTCAGGTATTGTTTTAATTAGTGCATATATTAAGGCATTTCATGTTAAGTATACCATTCTTCCGTTTTCATAGCATCTGTCATGCATACACAATCAGTTAAAATTACATACCAGTTCCACCATCCATACATCCCATCCTCCGCCTTCGCCATAAATATTAAATTTCATGTGAAACTTTAATTTCACAAAGAGATGTAGCTTTTCAGATTTTCCACACACACCAACAATACAATAGAAAGTGGGTTTGGGGGAGTAAGGCAAGGAAATATGTATTTATGTATGTATGCATGTATTTCTTTTAACCATTTATTTACCACCTTAACGATGTGTATCCTTGTCATGTGTTGTTGTTGTTGTTCATCGTCATTGTCAACTGACAAATACCAACAAACACCAACCGTGTGGGGGTATAAGAGCACAACAAACATTAATTCATTAATTAAAAGGCTTAAACATATTGAAGTCAAGCGTTTATAATTCGTTAAATGGAAAAAATATTCAGCTTCAAACTGCGGAAAAATGACAATCCCAAGGAAACTACATACATTTGTGGGAACGCGTATGAGGTTGGGTCGGCCGAAGGAAGCAGCAAAAGAACATCTATGTGTGAAATATGTTGTTTTTATTCTGAAGAACGAAATAATAAAAATGTCAGCATTCACATAAAACAACAGTAGTTTTGGTTAAATTGTTTCATGCCACGGATGTTTTACAATATTCTAACATGAATGTGATAAGCATTGTCCCAAAAACTGTCATAAATATCATGGAATGTTACTACAAATTCAGCAAAACATATGTTAGAAATATTTATGAACATGGAATGTGACTATTTAGGATACAATTTAATGTGTCTTTGGGTTTGTGAAAGTATCACCCATCTACTATGATGATGACAATGAAATATAATTAGGAAGAAAAGGGTATGACACGCGGTATTTGCTGTTGTCCGGATTATGTACTTATTAAGATTCTGACAAATGTAGATATGCATGAGAGCCAGGTGAGGAGCTCAAAATGCACACTTATACTAAGATATGGGATACGCTATGCCAATATTCGTGCAAATCGAAAGACATGTAGGGGCTTTGGACATATATGTGTTGTAATCACTCCCGCACACTCTAATACAATAAGTCAGATATATCTTCAAGATTTAATATTTTTATACCCTTCACCACACTGTGGTACAGGGTATTATGTCTTTGTGCATATGTTTGTAACAGGCAAAAATACTCGAGATAGACCCATGGTTCCTTTTGAGAATATGCATAGAATCACTTTCTGAGTCGATTTATGCATGTCCGTCCGTCTGTCTGTCCGTCTGTAGATGTTAAATTGTAAACAAAGTACAGGTCGCATTTATGATCCGAATTGGATGAAATTTGGCACAGCTCATTTGTTTGGCCCAAGGACGAACCCTATTGAAATTGGGAAAAATCGGTTCAGATTTAGATATAGCTCCCATATATATATTTAACCGATTTAATGTAAACGGTCCCTAAATATCTTTCGATTTGCACGAAAATTGGCACAGCGTAATGAATTAGGTCTAGAATGATGTGTGTAAAATTTCATAAAAATCGGTTCAGATTTAGATATAGCTCCCATATATATCTTCGTCCGATTAAATGTAAATTGTGTACCAAAGTCCCTATATATCTTTCGATTTGCACGAAACTACCGGTCCAAAATTGTGCCCTAAAGACCCAAAGTTTGTCCGATTGCCACGCAATTTTGTACGATAAACTCTAGTTAATATAAGTTAACCTTTCTCATTCAAATCGGTTCCTATTTTATATAGCTTCTACATATATATTTTGGTTCGATTTTACACAAAATTGACACAAATTTTGCACAACGTACTAAAGTTTTGTGGAATGTTTTGAAATCGATTCAGATTTGGATAGATATTCTATAAATATTTTCTCCCGATTTTAAGTAATTTTGTCCCATTTTAAGAATCAACCCTATATCTGAACAAATGAAAAATTTAGTATAGTTTGGAGAATTCGACGTCTGTTAGCATTCATCTGTTGAATATACCCAAAGTGGTGAAGGGTATCATATAGTCGGCCCCGCCCGACTTTACTGCTTTCCTTACTGTTTTTTTTTTTGAAAAATTTATTTTTTGGAAACAAAGAATGGGGTGTCCCCTTAAAAAATGTTCCTCTTTAATAATTTTGGTTGTATTCGTACAATATCCTGTCCATTGAACGGAGTTAAGAATTGGTTTCAATCGAACAAACGCACTATGGACCGGAGATCTATATTTTTGGCCATACTTAGAGCAATGGGTAAGGAAAGTAGTAAAGTCGGACTGGGCTATATATCCAAATCTGAACCGATTTCAACAAAACTTTACACACGTTAGACTACACTAACTTTGGTGCACCGTTTACTTAACATCGGACGAAAACGAAACTGAGCACACATCATTCTAGACACAACTCATTACGTTATGCCAAATTTCGTAGGGTCGTTGGTGCACCATTTACATAAAATTGGACGAAAATATATATGGGGCGTAGGGAATGACAGATAATCTGACTTGGAATGTGCGCACGTTGTACATAGCAGGCGCAGTTTTCGTGGATGGTGGATGTACTCAAGAAATACAAAGCCGATATTATTGTCTTATAAGAAATGCGATGGAAAGGTACAGGCTTAAGTAAGTCAGAGAATTACGCACTGTGTTATAGCCGCCATGAAACGAGACATGAAACTGGCTGCGGATTTATGGTTAACCGGAGAATAAAAGTCCTCGTCTCCAGACTCACTCCAGTAGATGAGCGAATTGCTATAATCCGTATAAAAGCGATGTTCTTCTACATTAGTCTTATTTGCGCCCATCCGACCAAAGATAAAGATGAACAGACCAAAGATATATTTTACGAGCGCCTAGAAACAGCATATGACCGTTGCCCTGGCCATGACATTTGCTAGGAGATTTTAATGCAAAAAAACGGAAGGGAAACTATTTTTGGCCCCACCGCCGGAAAATTCAGCCTGCAGTAAGAAACATTAGACAACGGCATGAGGTTGATTGACTTCGCGGCAGCAAAAACATAGTAGTTAGCAGCACCAGATTCAAACATCTCGATATACACAAGGCCACTTCGATTTCTCCCGATCGAACAACGAGAAATCAAATCGATCATGTTGTGATAGATGGAAGGAATGCATCCCTTGTTTTAGACGTCCAATCGATCCGAGGAGCGAATATCGATTTGGACCATTACCTTGTAGCAGCCAAGGTACGCACCCATCTTAATGTAGCAGCAAAGGTGCGATCTAACACAACACAGAAACTCGACGTCGAAAAGCTGCAAACACAACAGATAGCAGTAGCCTACTCCGCTCAACTTACCCAACTGTTTGACGAAAGCACCCCTTGTCCCGATAATAATATAGAAGCAAAATAGCAGAGAAATGTGGATTCCCTACAAACTGCAGCAAAAGCAACACATGGGTACCAAAGACCACCATCATGAAATCCTTGGTACGATCAGGAGTGTCGTAATGCTACTGATATGAAAAACGCAGCGTATAGGGCAACCCTGCGGACAGTAGCAACACGTAATGCGATAGAGAACTATCGTGAGAAAAGGAGAGAGGAGAAACGTATTTTCAGAAAAAATGAGAAAGAAAAATAAAAACGGGAGCATGAGCAAATCGAGATATACAGGAGTCAGAACGAAGTCGAACTATTCAAGACTGGGGGTCAGATGCTGGTAAGGAGCATTCACCAGCTGATTAGTAAAATGTGGCTAGAGGAACGCATGCACAATGATTGGAACCATATCGTATTGAGTGACTTCTAACATAGGTCAACATATTTTATTGACCATATATATTTTATTGCGAAAATTAAAATAGCAACAGCAAGTAACGTATTCACTTTGTTAAAAAAAATACCTTTAAATATTACAATTTTTTGGAAAATTGCTGATTGGAGTATTAACTACTATGTTTATTTTCTAAAACAATTAATTTTGGTAGTGAAAAAATAACAGCTGATTTGAAATTATCTTATTTGTGGCAAAATTAACGGAATGGATCGAAATAAAAACCAGTGAGCGGAGCAGTATAGTCGGACGGGGCCGACCATACGATACCCTACACAACTTCCATGAAAATGTAACTTTCTGTGGTTCTATATTCTGAGATTGGGCAATATTTCGCGATATTTGCACACTTACTAATAATCAGTACAGCCCCTCTACATACCTGTCCAGATTCCCTTCACCGTGGGTTGTGTTGTGATGTCCGGCTTTCGACTCGAAAAGTGCAAATAATTAAGTTTTCGGTCCACTTCATCCGAAAAATATTTTCTATCATCACCTAACATTTTAGGCGTTGTCCTTTACCATAACTGGGACCTCATGGAACATTTCAAAGCGATCAGCGCTATATTTCCGCCCTCCAGTGTGGTAATAGGTTACTAAATAATATATGAATACGTAAGCACCTGTAAATATTTAAGTGTAATTCCCGCATCCGAGTACCTACGACAATATAATTGGTATCAATTTAAAGGTCAACCACTCCTCTCGGATATACTATCAACTTCTCGGGTCTATGTCCTTCAGTGGTAAATATATACGCTATAGAATACAAATTTTGCCTATACATAATATTAAAACTATAATGGATCAACATGTTTATGTTGATATATTGGAAAAAATAATGTTACCGTATGCAAACTACGAAATGCCATTGTCATGGGTCTTCCAACAAGACAATGACCCCAAACATACAAGTAAAAAAGCCAAGAAATGGTTTGAGGACAGTCATGTACACGTTATGGAGTGGCCAGCGCAGTCGCCAGACCTTAACCCAATCGAGAATTTATGGACTGACATAAAAGGGGAAGTAGCAGCTGCCAAACCGACAAGCAACGAGTCACTTTGGAATATTGTCAAAGAGGCCTGGACAAAAATTCCGCTAGCGCAGCCGTGATTGCCAATAAAGGACATGCTACTAAATATTAGTATACTTGAAATTACATCAAGTCATTGTGAGAAACACAAAACAATTGATCTCATATCGTTTTCTTATTTTTAACTGGATATTTACGTTTTGGTGCTATTATTTCTTTCGCTTGAAATTTGAATTTTCTTTTATTTTTGTTTAATAAATAAACAGTGTGAATTAAAACGAGTATATATTTTTTATTTGTATAGATTATATATATTTTACCTTTTTAATATATATTTCAAAGTTCGTCAAACTTAAAAACAAAATTGGATACACCTCTCTATGTGCTGCTTGTAATAGTGGTGCTATTTTATTTTTCGCAGCTGTATATATATATATTATCACATCATTTTCAAAACCTAAAGATAACATTCTGGTCCGAACTCAATGAATAAAATTTCTGACACCCCCTTTTCCACTGCATATAATAATGGGCACATTCATATCGATTCACCTACTCAAGATATAATCGGTGCACCAAATGTCAGTTTAAAGCAAATGTTTTAATACCCCGATAACATAATTAAGTGAAAACTTCCATTATTTAAAACTTTTGTACTGATGTTTAATGGTGTCAACGACCGATAAATACATGTCTTAACATTTGAACTCTTTTTCGTCAGAGTTTAAAAATTAAAGTTGTCTAATTCAAAGAAATCGTCTGTAAATCCATGCAATTTTTCATGGTTTATCAGAATATACAAGTTGTCAAACTTGTAATGATATCAAGAGCAATGTCATGTTGCTACAAACCCCATTGCACCCATCCCCATTCTCATTTTGGATGTCTGGAAAAGTAAATATTTTAATACTTTAATACGTTTAATTTTGTCATGTCTGTGGCCGACGAAGAAAGCCATTGACTTTCGACGGCATATGTCGAGGACCAACCAACCAGCAGTAGAGCCTTTTATTTCGATTAATTTAGCTATTCATTCATTCGTTTGTTCGTCGGTCGGTTGTTGTTCATTCATAATTGTGTGTATTCGCATTTATCCATGCCAATCCACAAATACTCACATACTTACGTACACACACACGCGCATTTATTGATGGGGTTGGATTTTTCGTTTCGTATGTTAGCCTCTGATTATAAACATTTATAATTCGTTGAGGATTGCAGGGACCACCATTTCTGCCCTCACATACCGACAAATAAATAATACTTATACTGGCATTCGCATGTCCTTACAATGCCTCAATTTAAGCCGATAATTTTGTGTGCGGTATGGGTGTTTAATGACCAAAAATGAATGGGTACAAATTTTAGATATGCATGGATAGGTATTAGTGATGTGAAATAGGTATATATTTTTAAATATTTTTATATATAGAACGGATTAGAATGATAAGGAAGGACTGAAAAGTTATAAGGCTGAAGTTAGAATTTTGAAATTTTGCACGAGAGGCAAATCTTCTTCTTTTCTGAAATCGTTACTATAATTGTACGAAATGTAGTAAATGTTACTAAAAATGGCACTGGATATGCCGGAACCATAAAAAATTGAAATTCGTATGTAAGTTAACAAAATTGACTGAATGTGTTACTATTGTTGAGTGAAAGAATATAAGACACCTATTGAAATTTAGTTGAGGGTATAATGATAATGATGATGAGGATCAGTGGCGAGATCCAAAACTATAGTCTTCAGCTGCCTTACCCTTTGGTGGACAATGTCATACTTACCCAGTAACAAATAGTTATTTTTTATAAAAACACTCCAGACAATTTCAGAATATCAAAATATATTTTACTTATCTGCTTATCAGATTTAGATATAGCTCCCATATATATTTTCGTCCGAATTAAGGTAAACACGGCATATATGTTTGTAACAGGCAAAAATAATCGAGATAGACCCATGGTTCCTTTTGCGAATATGCATAGAATCACTTTCTGAGTCGATTTATGCATGTCCGTCTGTCCGTCCGTCCGTCCGTCTGTCCATGTATTTTTGTTAACAAAGTACAGGTCGCATTTATGACCCGATTTGGATGAAATTTGGCACAGGTCACTTAATTGGCCCAAGAACGAACCCTATTGAAATTGGAGAAAATCGGTCCACGTTTAGGCATAGCTCCCATATAAGGGTACCTCCAATTTTTCGGTATTTTGAGGTTCTTGAGCGCGTTTTTTAACTGAATTCGCTGAAATTTGGTACTTTGAGTTCTTATTGGGTAGCAAATCTCTCTACCAAAAATTATAAATAAAGGTCAATTTTTTCGGATAGTACTTTGTGTTCTTATTGGGTAACAAATCTCCCTACCAACAATTATAAATAAAGGTCATTTTTTTCGGAAAGATCCCATATAAGGGTACCCCCAATTTTTGGTATTTTCGGGTTCTTGGGCTCGTTTTATAACTGCATTCTTTGAAATGTTGTACATTGGGTTCTTATTGGGTACCAAATTACTCCACTAAACATTATAAATATAGGTCCAGTTTTTCTGGTAGTCCCCATATAAGGGTACCCCCAAATTTTTGGTATTTTGGGGGGGGGGGGGTCTGTTCGTATTTTTCGACCGAATTTACTGTAATTTAGTACGTCGAGTTCTTATTAGGTAGCATATCTCTCCACTATAAATTATAAATATTGGTCAATTTTTTCTGGTTGTCCCCAGGTTTTGAGGTTCTTGAACCAAATTCTTTTTTCTGGTACAGGGTATTATGTCTTTGTGCATATGTTTGTAAGAGGCAAAAGGAAACGAGACAGACACATGGTTCCGTTTGAGAATATGCATAGAATAACTTTTTGAGTCGATTTAAGCACGAAATTTGGCACAGCGTAACAAATTAGGTCTTGAATGATGTGTGTTAAGTTTCCTGAATCCTGAAGATCTGACCAAATGAACAATTTAGTATCGGTTGCAGAATGACCAGTTTATGGTTCCAATTTCATTTTACTGGTCCTTTAAAATGCGACGTCTGTTAGGATTCATCTGTTGAATATACTCAAAGTGGTGAAGGGTATCATATAGTCCGGCCCCGTCCGACTTTACTACTTTCCTTACTGGTTGATATTTGCTTTAAATCGATTTACATAATTTTGTCCCATTGTAACAAACGAATGACATATATATGGATTGATGTAAGTCTGTTCACATTTACATGAAGGTCACATATTTTAGTTCATCGAATTTCATGTTAATGACCCTTCTATTAGGATGAATTCGTTTAATATACCCATAGTGGTGAAGGGTATCATATTGTCGGCCCCGTCCGACTTTACTACTTTCATTACTGGTTCTTGTTCTTTTTTTCTGAAAATACATTTCTCCTCCTTCTTCTCTCCCGATAATTCTCCATCGCATTACGTGTTGCTACTGTCTGGAGGGTTGCCCTATACGCTGCGTTCTTCACATCAGAAGCATTACGACACTCCTCATAGTACCATGGGTTTTCAGCAGTTTGTAAGGAACGGGCAGTTCTGTGTCATTGTCCTTCTATATTGTTATCGGGACAAGGAGTGCTTTTGTCAAGCAAGTAGGTAAGTTCAGCGAAGTAGTTTTCTCCTATCTGTTTTGTTTGCAGCTTTTTGACATCAAGTTTTCGTATTACATTAGATTGCATCCTTGCTGCTACATTAAGACGGGTGCGAACCTTGGCTGGCACAAGGTAATGGTCGGAATCGATATTCGCTCGTCGTATCGATCGAATGTCTAAAATACTGGATGAACCTACTTCCGTCTATCACAACATGATCAATTTGTTTTATCTTTGCTTGATCTGGAGAAATCCAGATGGTCTTGTGTATATCGAGATGCTTCAATCTGGTGCTGCTAACTACTATATATTTTTTGCTGCAGCGAAGTCAATCAACCTCATGCCGTTGTTGGATATTTCTTCATGGAGGCTGAATTTTCCAACGGTGTGACCAATAATATTTTTTCTTCCGCTTTTTGCATTAAAATCCCTAGCAGAATTTTAATGTCATGGACAGGACAGCGGTCATATGCTGTTTCTAGGGGTCTGCTCATCTTTCTCTTCCGTCAGAGCACGTGTGCAAATAAAATTGATGTAGAAGAACTTCGCTTTTCTTCGGATTATAGTAATTCGCTCATATACTGGAGTGAATCTGGAGACAAGGTATTTTATCCTTTTTTATGTGACCATAATTCCGCAGCTAATTATACCCTTCACCACACTGTGGTACAGGGTATTATGTCTTTGTGCATATGTTTGTAACAGGCAAAAATAATCGAGATAGACCCATGGTTCCTTTTGAGAATATGCATAGAATCACTTTCTGAGTCGATTTACGCATGTCCGTCTGTCCGTCCGTCCGTCCGTCCGTCCGTCCGTCTGTCCATGTTAAATTGTAAACAAAGTACAGGTCGCATTTATGATCCGAATTGGATGAAATTTGGCATAGGTCACTTATTTGGCCCAAGGACGAACCCTATTGAAATTGGGAAAAATCGGTTCAGATTTAGATATAGCTCCCATATATATATTTAACCGATTTAATGTAAACAGTTCCTATATAACTTTCGATTTGCACGAAATTTAGTACAGCCTAATCATTTAGGTCTAGAATGATGTCTGCCAAGTTTCGTGAAAATCGGTCCAGATTTAGATATAGCTCCCATATATAGTTTCGTCCGATTTCATGTAAATGGTGCCCCAAAGTCCCTATATATCTTTTGATTTGCACGAAATTTGGCATAACGTACTGAATTAAGCCTAGAGTGATGTCTGCCAAGTTTCGTGAAAATCGGTCCAGATTTAGATATAGCTCCCATATATAGTTTCGTCCGATTTCATGTAAATGGTGCCCCAAAGTCTCTATATATCTTTCGATTTGCACGAAATTTGGCATAACGTACTGAATTGAGTCTAGAATGGTGTCTGCCCAGTTTCAAGAAAATCGGTCCAGATTTAGATATAGCTCCCATATATAGTTTCGTCCGATTTCATGTAAATGGTGCCCCAAAGTCCCTATATATCCTTCGATTTGCACGAAATTTGGCATAACGTACTTAATTGGGCCTAGAATGATGTCTGCCAAGTTTCATGAAAATCGGTCCCGATTTAGATATAGCTCACATATATAGTTTCGTCGGATTTAATGTAAATGGGGCCCCAAAGTCCCTATATATCTTTCGATTAGCACGAAATTTGGTACAGCCTAATCATTTAGGTCTAGAATGATGTCTGCCAAGCTCCGTGAAAATCGGTCAAGATTTAGATATAGCTACCATATATAGTTTCGTCCGATTTCATGTAAATTGTGACCAAAATCCATATATATCTTTCGATTTGCACGAAATTTGGCATAACGTACTGAATTGAGCCTAGAGTTATGTCTGCCAAGTTTCGTGAAAATCAGTCCAGATTTAGATATAGCTCCCATATATAGTTTCGTCCGATTTCATGTAAATTGTGCACCAACATCCATATATATCTTTCGATTTGCCCGAAATTTTGCACAACGTACTGAATTGAGCCTAGAGTGATGTCTGCCAAGTTTCGATAAAATCGGTCCATATTTCTATATAGCTCCCACATATAGTTTCGTCCGATTTCATGTAAATGGTTCACCAAAGTCGCTATATATCTTTCGATTTGCACGAAATTTGGCATAACGTACTGAATTGAGCCTAGAGTGATGTCTGCCTTGTTTCGTGAAAATCGGTCCAGATTTAGATATAGCTCCATTTTATTATAGATTGATTTTATGTAATTGACGCACCAAGGAACCAATAGGAACAAAACGTTCTAAAGTTAGTATAACCTAACCTGTGACAAGTTTGTTTGAAATCGCTTAATATGTGGATATAGCTTACATATATTTTTTCGCCCGATATCAAGCAAATTGGGCATCATACTCCTCATGTTAGTCAGATTGACATCAAATTTTGCACAACGTACAAAATTGAGCATAGAATTACGTAGTTGCGTTTTCTAGAAGTACAGACATAGTCAACCGGATGACCTATTTATATTTGTTTGAAGTCGATTTACACACTTTATGGACAAATCTAGGTAGATTCACATTTAGATAAATATCACATATTTTATTTCATCCAATTTCATGTTAATAGTCCTGTTTAATGTACCCATAGTGGTGAAGGGTATCCTAGAGTCGGCCCCGTCCGACTTTACTACTTTCCTTACTGGTTTTATGTATATTTTAATGACAGCTATAGTACACTGCCCTTCTATCGCATTTCCTGTAAGGCAATTATATCGCCTTTGTACTTCATGAGTACATCCGCCAAAGCGAAAATTGTGCATGTTCCAAGTGCAGATTAGTAGTTGTAGTCGTAGTTGTTTATACGTTTGCGGGGATCAATATTGGGTGGATTGGTTTCCTTTTTCATAATAGGAGGGTTTTTCCGAGCACATATCAGCTCACTATTTCAACGATCAAAATAAGCCTGGGCTTTGCCATGTTAAAGCCAATCAGAGCCGTTGCTTGGTATATATCATCCCCTACGTCATCCATCAAAATGTATATAAAAGTTTGAACGATTTCATGTCAATATTCCCCCAGAAATGCTACGTCTGTCCAATCGACAGAATATTGCACACCTACATCTAAACTCATTAGTGGGGAACTATTATTAGTGTAAGTCGGTATATATTACTGTAGGCTACTCGACAGTACTGTAGCAGCATAGCTACAGTACTGTCGAGTGTCCCATTACCCCATTCAACTTTTGTCCTTTCCTTACTGGTCGGTATATGTATCAATGTGTTACATCCGTTTCTAATTGTTTCACCTTGTAGCTCTTGTTTTCTTTCCCTCCACCATTTTTGATTGTATTTCCTCCTCTAATTTTATTTGTACTCTCCCAATCAATAAAAAATTGTTTCGTAGGTTCTGCTCGTTGTCTAATGATTTGATTGCCTGGAAAATTTGTTTCAACAAATTTAACACTTGTCATAATTTTATTAACTCAGCAAATTTTAACAGAATTCTCTCATAGATATTGAACATAACTGAAATGTAACTGTGAACAGCAACGGAAATGAAATATGTAGTTCACACTCGAAAAAATAACACAATTTACTCATATAGAATTACTATACAGTAGCTCATAAAAATTATCGTTATGAGAGGGGTTAAAATTCAAACTATAGATATACCAAAAGTCAACATCTTGAAATTTGCGTTGTCTTTTTGGAAATTCTTACAAAAAGTGTAAGTTTGGTATGACGGCCGTTGTTTAAATAAATAGAATTGATTGAACCTTTTGAAAATGGGACAATGTCAAACCCAAAACCTCTATTGACAATTGAAATTATCGGTTGAAAAATGCTGCTAAAACCTAAATAATCTCAAATATGTTTTTTATACCCTTCACCACACTGTGGTACAGGGTATTATGTCTTTGTGCATATGTTTGTAACAGGCAAAAATAATCGAGATAGACCCATGGTTCCTTTTGAGAATATGCATAGAATCACTTTCTGAGTCGATTTACGCATGTCCGTCTGTCCGTCCGTCCGTCCGTCCGTCCGTCTGTCCATGTTAAATTGTAAACAAAGTACAGGTCGCATTTATGATCCGAATTGGATGAAATTTGGCATAGGTCACTTATTTGGCCCAAGGACGAACCCTATTGAAATTGGGAAAAATCGGTTCAGATTTAGATATAGCTCCCATATATATATTTAACCGATTTAATGTAAACAGTTCCTATATAACTTTCGATTTGCACGAAATTTAGTACAGCCTAATCATTTAGGTCTAGAATGATGTCTGCCAAGTTTCGTGAAAATCGGTCCAGATTTAGATATAGCTCCCATATATAGTTTCGTCCGATTTCATGTAAATGGTGCCCCAAAGTCCCTATATATCTTTTGATTTGCACGAAATTTGGCATAACGTACTGAATTAAGCCTAGAGTGATGTCTGCCAAGTTTCGTGAAAATCGGTCCAGATTTAGATATAGCTCCCATATATAGTTTCGTCCGATTTCATGTAAATGGTGCCCCAAAGTCTCTATATATCTTTCGATTTGCACGAAATTTGGCATAACGTACTGAATTGAGTCTAGAATGGTGTCTGCCCAGTTTCAAGAAAATCGGTCCAGATTTAGATATAGCTCCCATATATAGTTTCGTCCGATTTCATGTAAATGGTGCCCCAAAGTCCCTATATATCCTTCGATTTGCACGAAATTTGGCATAACGTACTTAATTGGGCCTAGAATGATGTCTGCCAAGTTTCATGAAAATCGGTCCCGATTTAGATATAGCTCACATATATAGTTTCGTCGGATTTAATGTAAATGGGGCCCCAAAGTCCCTATATATCTTTCGATTAGCACGAAATTTTGTACAGCCTAATCATTTAGGTCTAGAATGATGTCTGCCAAGCTCCGTGAAAATCGGTCAAGATTTAGATATAGCTACCATATATAGTTTCGTCCGATTTCATGTAAATTGTGACCAAAATCCATATATATCTTTCGATTTGCACGAAATTTGGCATAACGTACTGAATTGAGCCTAGAGTTATGTCTGCCAAGTTTCGTGAAAATCAGTCCAGATTTAGATATAGCTCCCATATATAGTTTCGTCCGATTTCATGTAAATTGTGCACCAACATCCATATATATCTTTCGATTTGCCCGAAATTTTGCACAACGTACTGAATTGAGCCTAGAGTGATGTCTGCCAAGTTTCGATAAAATCGGTCCATATTTCTATATAGCTCCCACATATAGTTTCGTCCGATTTCATGTAAATGGTTCACCAAAGTCGCTATATATCTTTCGATTTGCACGAAATTTGGCATAACGTACTGAATTGAGCCTAGAGTGATGTCTGCCTTGTTTCGTGAAAATCGGTCCAGATTTAGATATAGCTCCATTTTATTATAGATTGATTTTATGTAATTGACGCACCAAGGAACCAATAGGAACAAAACGTTCTAAAGTTAGTATAACCTAACCTGTGACAAGTTTGTTTGAAATCGCTTAATATGTGGATATAGCTTACATATATTTTTTCGCCCGATATCAAGCAAATTGGGCATCATACTCCTCATGTTAGTCAGATTGACATCAAATTTTGCACAACGTACAAAATTGAGCATAGAATTACGTAGTTGCGTTTTCTAGAAGTACAGACATAGTCAACCGGATGACCTATTTATATTTGTTTGAAGTCGATTTACACACTTTATGGACAAATCTAGGTAGATTCACATTTAGATAAATATCACATATTTTATTTCATCCAATTTCATGTTAATAGTCCTGTTTAATGTACCCATAGTGGTGAAGGGTATCCTAGTTTATTTGTCAGGAACCCATAATACCAATGAACGGAGACTTTCGGCTAAAACCTTCCAAATACCTAAAACGGAGTGGGGTCGCCATAAAGGAGCTGTGAGAAAACATAAAGTTATGTCGAACTTTTTTCAGAAGATTGGTTTACCCTTCGTTTGAAAGAAGTGGATAAATCCTTAAAAAATCAGAGAAATGGGTGATATCTGAGAGTCCGTTTCAACATTAAAAAGCTCTTTTTAAATATTCCAATGACCAACTCGACATCGAAGGTTCAATTTGGTACATTGGTACTGCTAATTGGAAAAACTTTAGTTATTTGGTAGAGTCTGATGAAAATATACATGGTAGCTATATCTAAACATGAACCGATTTCAATGCAATATGCTATGCAAAATTGCATGCAAAGCGAACAGACATAGGCTCCTCGGTGCAACATTTGCATAAAATCGGACAAAAATATATGTGGGAGCTATGTCTACATCTGAACCGATTTTATCAAAACTTAACACATTTTATTCTAGACTCAATTCAATATGTTAAACACAATATATCGTTCGTAAGACCTATGCATCACTTACATAAAATGGGACTAAATTATGTATAGGAGCTATATTTAAATATGAACCGATTGCAAACTTAACACAAAACATTCTAGACTAGAATCCATACCCGCTACCAAATTTCGAGAGTATGGAACAATTTCGAGAGTATGCCAAATTTCGTGTAAATCGAATAAACATAGATTTTTCGGTGCACCATTAACATAAAATCGGAAATATATCGAAAATATAAATCAGGACCTAATTCAGTGTTATGTGTAAAATGTTGTCTCAATCCGACAAATGTAATTTTCGCTGTGTATGACTTTGCCTCAGTCGGACAAACATTGACAGTTCCATTTACATAAAATCGAAAGAAGCTATATATGAGAGATATATCTAAATCGGAAAGCAAATGAGTGACCTTTTGCAAATTTCATCCAGATGGAATAATAACTGCGGCCTGTACTTCCACACAAAAATACATGGTCGGACGGACAGAAGGACATGCATAAATCGACTCAGCAAGTGATTCTATGCATATTCTCAAAAGGAACCATCGATTATTTTGTCTGTTACAAACATATGCACAAAGACATAATACCGCTCAGACCGCTCCTTCTATTACCTCCCCTGTAAATGGTCAATCCAAACTTTTCATAATCTTTGAAGGTGGGAATTATTGGTCCGCTCCTTCTGATACCTCCCCTACAAAGTTCTATATTTTTGAAAAGTTGTAAATATCTTATAAAGCGAACGGAGTTTTCGATTTGCTAAACAATCTGTACATCCAATATTTTTGTAAGCATTTCTTTAAATCTGCAAATGCTATGAATCCCATTTGCAGATTTAAAGAAATGCTTACAAAAATATTACTCCTTGTAGTAAAGGGTTATATATATATGGGCAATATTGCCAATTTTTTAATATTCCATTTTCAAAAAATATTCCATTTTGTTTTTGTGGCACATCAATGATTCTCGGTACACATATAGCGAAAAATGTTCTTTTTCCGAAGCCGTTCGCGATCAAATTTTTGGTTGATGCGCGTAAAAGTTATCGAGGTTTTACTTTTGGGCATAAGAAAAAAATCTTAAAATTACGCCGTTTATTATATTGAGCAAAAAAGTTGATATATATCTTCCTCCGTAAAATAAGAATATGAATATATTATTATAATCGCGATAAAGTTGCAGATCTTCGCTAAATATGAGAAAAATAAAAAAATATATAGGAGATTACATCAATATTTTCATCATATTAATGACATACACACACCTAAAAATTAATTTAAAAATATCTACATAATCTAAACACCATGGTGAATTAAATATCAAAATCACATAAGTCCGTGTAGCGGTTTCTAAATCAAAGCGACAACAAACCAAGATATTGAGGAAAAATGTTTGTTTTTGGTTCGAAAAAATAATGTCATCATATTTATTTTTTTAATTTTATACAAGAAATTTCAGAAAGAAATGTTGGGGTTATTCTGCTATTTTACCCGAATATCGCCGAAAAATTTACATATATAATAATAATCACTTTTTGTGTATAAGTATACGCCTTGCGGATTATATCAAGACACTTCCGATAAATCTTAGAATTCTATAAATAGGAATAAATCTTAAAATAAAATAATATTATGAAATATACATTTTAAATTGCGTGTAAATCGCGTAATTCTCAAAATCATTTGATGCGCATGCGGTTTCCAGGAAGTACTGAAGTTTATCTTCCAATCCATATATATTTTGCGAAATTTCATTTGACGGCTAAGATGTGCCGCACGTTACATTGAAGTACCCAAAAAATTGTAAAACGCGAATAAATTGCGAAAACTCCATATGCCATTAACGCGCATCCGATTTCGGTGTGCACCCTAAAAAAATACATCGATCTATACCGATTTCAATGTGGTCCATTAAGAACCATGGATGTGCCAGCAAAATCTATTTTTGAGATAAATTGCGTACATCTCTCTTTCGGCTGAAGTTTTTAAAGTTCTCTTTTCGAAAAAGATCAAAATCCGTATGAGGTCATTTATTGAAGTGGAAATGATCCACAGAAAATACAATTAAATCCGCGATATTTTCAAAAGAAATTTGTTCTAAAATTCGTGTTTTTGGAAGGCCAGTTCCCGCCGTTCTAATTGATGGATTTTCACGAAGAAGATTTTATATCATCCGAAACGAAAAAAACTTTACTGATCGCGGGTACCCGTATCATTCAGTTGACAGATCTACAAATTTGACCCGAAAAATATGTTTTTTTGAAATTTGATCGCACAAAATTTTCACTTTCGGATGAGTATTACACTGAAGCTGTGCATACTGCATACACAAAATATATATCAAATTACGCAGATTCGCGAGTACAATAATCTTATAATCGATTTTTATAACTTCCTGTATGCGTATTAAAGCTAGAAGTAAATTTCAAAAAACACTCAAAATCGAGCTTCAAAATGTCAACATCATTTAAAGGTAGATGCAGTTAAAATTTTGAATAATGATACATAAAGGGCGTAGTCCCCATTTTGTTGGCTTCTACTTTTACTTTGACACGAAGACCGTGAAATGAGTGGCTGAGTCACAAATCGATAGAGAACAATTAAAAACTGGTTCGCCTCAACCTGTTTTTACACATTTTTTTACATTAAAGTAGACACAGCTTCCACCAGAATAAAGTTTGGAGGTCAATATCATGAGCAGTTTGCAACGACAGATCAATTAACCCAAAACTATTCACTTTTTTTCATATACTTAAGTAATTCCCGAGTTATGAAGGGGTGGACCTCCGCTTCAGCTATGTTAAAAAATTGGCAATATTGCCCATATATATATATATATATATATTTTTTTTTTTTTTTGAAAATATGTAAATGTAATATAAAGCTTTTTGATCATCCCATTTGACTTCAACTTTCCACAAAAGTAATATGTTTACCATATCTAGATCATATCCGCAGGTGCATCCTATCGGTCCACTTTTTCTGGTAACTCCCAAAGGGTTTAGAACTTAAAAAATTTCAACTGAATTGAGCATAATTATAACAGGCAAAAATATACGAGATAGACACTTAGTTCCTTTTGAGAATATGCTTTTTAAAGGAAGCTGAATATATGCAGCTCTTCCACAGGAAGAAGAATACCTGCAACTTTTCCACAGCAAGAGGAATACATACAACTCTCTCATAGCAAGAAAAATCCATCCAGCTTTCCTATAGGAAGAAAATTACACGCAGTTCTCCTATAGGAAGAATAATACCTTGGGCTTTTTCAAAGGAAGCTGAAAATCTGCAGCTCTTCCACATGAAGAAGAATATCTGCAGCTTTTTCAACGGAAGAAGAATACCTGCAACAAGAATACCTACAACTCTCTTATAGCAAAAAAAGTCCATCCAGCTTTCCTATAGGAAGAAACTTACATGCAGCTCTCCTATAGGAAAAAAGAATACCAGCACCTCTTCCACAGGATGAAGAATACCTCCAGCTCTCCTATAGGAAGAAGAATACCTTGGGCTATTGGAAAAAGAATACCAGCAGCTCTTCCACAGGATGAATAATACCTCCAGCTCTCCTATAGGAAGAATAATACCTTGAGCTTTTTCAAAGGAAGCTGAATATATGCAGCTCTCCTATAGGAAGAAGAATACCTCCACCTCTTCCATAGAAAAAAGAATATATCACAGAACATCATCAATATAAGTCCATGTTTCTTGATAGCCCCCATGCAATAGCCCCCATGCAATAGTCATACATAATATTTTTAATGTCGGAATCATGGTCGAGGTCCGGCCAACCTTTAGTAATATTTTAAAATTATATTCCTTGAACCACTGCATAGTTAACCATGATGATACAGAGCAGCAAAATGCAATCAGGCATGAAATATAACAACAACAAAATATTTCACATTTCAAAAATTACAACAACATATTTTTCACCACCACCAGAAGGCCACCAAGGATACAGTCAACTACAATTTTACAAATGCGAAATGAATAAAAAACATACACACAGAGATAAACGATACAAGAAAAACAACACCAACAAAAGATGAAGTCAAGCGCAAAGACGTAATGGTTGATTGGTTTGGCAAGAATCAACAACGAAATGAAGCGCTGGGGAATCAACAGCCCTATCATCAACCGGGGATCTGATCTGAGAGCGGGAGATGGAGCGAGAGAGTTTATTTTAGCAAATAAATGGGAATCAAGTGAAAAAAGGATACAACAAACATTTATTGGCCACACTGATATTTATACTCAGGCTAAAAAGTAGTTCAGATGGATTACAATTGCAGGAAAGTAGCAGAGGGAGGATATGAACCTTATGTAACTGCCTCGATGTGAATATCTGTGTGTGTGTGTGTGTGAAAATAAGGACACGGCAGCATATGTTAAAGATGATGTTTCAGGACAAAAACGCATTGCTGTTGTTACTGTTGTTGTATTTTTTAAGGTCATCAAATCGAAAGGCTACAACAGAACCGAGATACACATATACATATGTTGATTTTACCGTGAAATATCATGCATGAATACACAATGAAGCAAAACATAACAAAAATTTATATTCACAATTTTTTGTTGGGTCGATTAATATGCAATATAATTTATTGAGAAGAAAATGCACACAAACACACACATTGATGTTGTGTTGTTGCAAAGGCCATGCATGGTATACTCTGTTGTGGGAATCGTAACAGACGGCTTTATTTTTATTTAAGTCTAAAACGAATCAAGCAAAAATATTGGAATATAAAATAAGTTTAATTTATTCTTTTACTGAGATGACCCGAATTTTCCGGATTGAATTTTTGGAAGAAATATTCAAACAAAATCCGGTGAGAGTTCTGAGAAAATTTTCGTTTTTGTACCTTCCAACATAAGGTGAAGTTTATATTCAATTTAACATTGCATCACCTTCAAATATTCACCGGAGATCCCATAAATAGAGATGGACAGTGGGTAAATACCCGGCAAATTGGGTAAATACCCATTTGTGGGTTATATGGGGGCTATATCAAAACTTGGACCCAGGGGCCCCATTTTGGATTTCTAAATTTGCTTTGACGTTAACATGTGTGCAAAATTTTGGCCGCGTATGTCAAGTGGTTCTGCAGTTAATGAGTTTATACCCAATTTTTGGGTAAATACTCAAAATAGGGGTATCTTTGAATGGGGGCTACCAGTAAACGTGGACCTACATACATAAATTTTTGCATAGACATTTGGTACCAAAAAGAACACTCTTTGCCAAATTGCAGCCAATGTGATTGTAAAATGTGTCTAAGAGACAAAAAAAACCTTAAATCGGGAGATACGGTTATATGGGGGCTATATCAAAACTTGGACCCAAGGGCCCCATTTTTATACCCTTCACCACACTGTGGTACAGGGTATTATGTCTTTGTGCATATGTTTGTAACAGGCAAAAGGAAACGAGATAGGCACATGGTTCCTTTTGAGAATATGCATAGAATCACTTTCTGAGTCGATTTACGCATGTCCGTCTGTCCGTCCGTCCGTCCGTCTGTCCGTCCGTCCGTCCGTCCGTCTGTCCGTCCATGTATTTTTGTGAACAAAGTATAGGTCGCATTTATGATCCGATTTGGATGAAATTTGGCATAGGTCACTTATTTGGCCCAAGGACGAACCCTATTGAAATTGGGAAAAATCGGTTCAGATTTAGATATAGCTCCCATATATATTTAGACCCGATATAGGCACCAAAGTACCTATATATCATTCGATTTGCACGAAATTTGGCATAGCGTACTGAATGAGGTCCAAAATGATGTGTGCTGAGTTTCGTGAAAATCGGGTCAGATTTAGATATAGCTCCCATATATATTTTCGCCCGATATAGGCACCAAAGTACCTATATATCATTCGATTTGCACGAAATTTGGCATAGTGTACTGAATTAGGTCCATAATGGTGTGTGCTGAGTTTCGTGAAAATCGGTTCAGATTTAGATATAGCTCCCATATATATTTTCGTCCGATTTAAGGTAAACGTGGCACCAAAGTACCTATATATCTTTCGATTTCCACGAAATTTGGCATAGCGTACTGAATTAGGTATAGAATGATGTGTGTTAAGTTTCCTGAAAATCGGTTCAGATTTAGATATAGCTCCCATATATATTTTCGTCCGATTTAATTTAAATGGTGCACCAATGTCCCTATATATCTTTCGATTTCCACGAAATTTGGCATAGCGTACTGAATTAGGTATAGAATGATGTGTGTTAAGTTTCCTGAAAATCGGTTCAGATTTAGATATAGCTCCCATATATATTTTCATCCGATTTAATCTGAATGGTGCACCAATCTCCCTATATATCTTTCTATTTGCACCAAAGTTGGCACAGCGTAATGAATTAGTTATAGAATGGTGTGTGTTAAGTTTCCTGAAAATCGGTTCAGATTTAGATATAGCTCCTATATATATTTTCGTCCGATTTAATGTAAATGGTCTACCAAAGTCCCTATATATCTTTCGATTTGTACGAAATTTGGCACTGCGTTATGGATGAGGTCTGGAATGATGTGTGTTAAGTTTCCTGAAATCGTTGAAATCGGTTCAGATTTAGATATAGCTTCTATTTCATCT